>NW_010241787.1:62500-74224 GCF_000690775.1 Eurypyga helias | reverse complement strand
AAGAGTGCTTGTCAGTCCAGGGAAATGAGGGTCAGGCCTCAGCTTTTTGCAGTGGTGAAGTGAATAGTAAAGCTCCTAATGACTTCATCGGGACTTGGATTTAGCCCTGGCAGGAAACACAGCCATAAAATCATAAATTCAGTAAGATGAAATTCCAAGTGAGTATATTTGGTCGAAGGAGGTGAAGACTGGAAATATGCAGAGGGAAAAAAGTCCAAACCCAACTGTCTACAGCTGTTAAAAAACGAGCCAGTGTCATGTTGGTAACCCTTTAAAATAATGGTCTAATCATTATTAATTCCTTCGATATTTAATGTAATAACATTAATCATGATGAACTCATTTGGTATTAATGTGAATGTCAGACATACCTCTCCACGTACACGCACATCATTGTGGGATTAGCTCTTTGCTGTATAATCCTTTTTGTATCCATCAGAAAGTGCTGAGGATAGTTGTTTTGTGACTTTGACACAGCTGACGACAAGCCCTACTTATATACAACCATGCTTTGTGTCGCCACACACATGTGAGAGCATCTCTGAGTGCCTGGTCTTCTGGGGTAAGCAATTACAGCACCTAGAGGTGGGAGGCAGAGTGTGGAAGAGAAGCCATTGGTATAGGTTGTATAAAATCTCAGGATGTTTTTGCTCTCCACTGCCATTTTCTACGTGCTGCGAGCGCTGACGACCGTTCTGAGCCAGGCCTGCCACTGCTGTGAGCTGACGTCGTAATACTGAAGCTGACCGACAGTAACTGAGGGTCTGGACAACGAACAGGTTTTCTTGGTCAGGAGTGACCATCATCATCGCGGCTTGGTGGTTCACAATAATCAGATTGAAAAAAGTCTGAAGGCCGTATCCAGATGATGTTTCCAGAGAAGGCACTTTCCAAGCTGCCTACTGGCAGTGCCCAAGATCTACAACAAACACTCGATTCATATTTACTTTTCTGGCAGATGCAGAGTAAGCTAACGATCACAAATAACAAGGTGTGGAAGAGATGGCTATCCTATGCAAGCTAACCATGGCAAAAAAGGAAGGATGCACCCAAAATCCATGTAATCGAGGAAATGTCATCAAACCTTTGTTATTTCTAATTAATATGCATTTTCAATTGTATGGAAATTTCTAGTCCTTTATGCCACCGTAACTCAAACAAATGCCTCAACACAGCCTTCCCATCCACTCCCAATAAATATGTCCATTTACTGTCTTTTGCTCCTTTCTGAAAAGCTTGGCATGGTGTTAGTTAAAATTCATTCTTTTAAAGCATAATATCCATTTAGCTTCTATCCTCTGAACTTTATTCATTCATTATTAACACTGAAAGGCAAAGTGCATGAGAGAAGTTCAGACCTATCGGCATTTCAGATGAAAGTAATGTCTCGGTATATTAGCGGTACACAGCACTATCAGACATAAAATGCTGCCCAGTCCTTCAACAAAGCAGCCGTATCCCAGTGCCTAATAGGATCACTTACTTCAAATGTGACACCACCTTCTTTGAAATATTTGTTTAGATTTCATAAACATATGAAGGTTCTCAAACTCAAACAAAACCTCCAGCCTCCAGCCCAAGCTCTGATTCTAAAGAACTTTCTGTTCAATAAATCAGAGCCTGAGTCCAGGATTTCTTTTTCCTCTGGCTTGCCTTTTCTTTTTTTTTTTTTTTTTTTTTTGATAAAAATAAATGTCATCTGGTTTTGACTGCAGATAATGAATCATATTAAGAATTTTAAAAGCACTATTCTCTTTTTTGAGACCTAATTTCAGACCTATTAACACTTTAATATGAAACAGAAGCCCATCATTTCATTAGAAAAAGAATAAGGCTCCTCTTGTACCATATGTTGTTTCTTCCTTCATAAAAAATCCTTTTGAAATCCTAGATTGGGCAGCATCAGAGCAGAATGTAGATCTGGCACAAAGACAATGTATAGGTGAGCAGACCTCGCATCAGGGAGATTAACTATTTCAAGCAAAATTACAGGTTTCTGGCAAACCCTTCTTCACATTCCTTATGATAATAAATGATCCAACTTAAAAAAATGAACGATTGCAACACAAAAAAAAATCCTGGTGGGGGCGACCCAAAACATGTGAAATGCTAGCATGTCATTGCCACAAACTTGCCTGTGATTACACCAAGGACAAACAGCTGCTTCTTACAAGTGCTTTTTGGCACGTTAGATATTTATTAAATCAGGGAAAGAAAATTATAGCTGTCCCTTTTCAATATTTACATTTAAAAAACGAGAATGCCTTTAAAACACACAGAACATGAACGCAGAGCTGGTGTGATAGCAGAGAACCTTATTGCACATAATTAACAGACACATAATGTCTGGTTACTAGTAATTTCCTTCTAGCTGAGTAAGGAAATAATTTAATCATGTTGATCAAATGAATCCCATGAGCCCAGCGTAACATTATGCTTTTTTTCCCCCTCTCTAAATCTGCATTAACTGATAAGACTCTACTTGGTGAAATCACGGAACCCAACCTTGTTTAGGTATCCTTAATAATAGCTAAAATATGGGCATGATTTTAGTAATTGGTTTAATCAAGCATTTCAGTAAACTCGTTTCTAATTCCTGGTGCTGACCGCAAAGAGAAAAAGCAGGGAGAAGGAAGAAAGAAACAACTTAGCATATTCTTTATGTGGAACAGAAGCAAAAGATTTTTTAAAACTGCACATTCCGTGTTGCTCTGTTACGAGGAAGGTATTTCTATAAAAACTTGCAGGGGGAAAAAAAAAGAGCCCCTTAAATACTTGAGTGTTAAGCAGCTAACTGCAAATTACTATTATTCCCCTCCCCTCACCCCTAAAATATCTCCAGGTGCAACTCCGAAATATGCAAGTAGAATTTTCTTCCCCCTCCCAAACTGTAATTTTATTTGATAATATATCATTTGCCGTGTCATTCCTGGGTTTCACAGTAAAACCTTTTGTGGGGTTCCACTATTGTTCTCTTTGAACTACTTAGAAAAAGCACTGAACTACCTTCTGTGCTATCTCAGGTAGTTTCCTGTAATGAGGTGATATAATTTAACACTTACCATAATACATTTTATCCATCTATTGTTTGCTAAATAATTCCTGCAATAACACTTTTATTCTTTCCATAATTCTTTAGGGTAATGCTGGAGGAATAATATTTTTACTGCGGTGATTGATGTCGGATTCCCCAGCATGAATAGACCCCACGAACACAGGTTATTGATAAGCATAAAAAAAAGCCGCATGAAAAGAGTATCAGGGATCAAAGGGTTAATACCATTTTATGAGGTTGTAAAAATCTACCTCAAGAATCTTGTGTTAGCAATATTCTTTGTGTAAGATGTATGTTATTAAAACAAGTAGCAGCATCTGAATTAAAGTGACAGTATGATGGATGACTAGTGAAGTGGAATCAGAGTCGTTTGCAGCATTTTGGGCTAGATGTGGGAATTCTGCCTCAGAGGTAGGGCGCTTGGCAGGACGCATTGATTCCAGGCTGACGCATGTTCATAAATATGCCCCTAGAGAGGTGTGGCCTAGCAGAATTTACAAAATTATGTTCATGAATTATTTAACATTTATTTATGGATGCTATATTTAAACAGCATTTGCAAAGGCGAATGGACCATAGCACACACAGTGATCTTTAGATAATGCAAATTCTGCACAAGATGGAGACAGTTTGCATACTTCACGGAGAGGCTAAGTCTAGCAGAACTAGCTAAGTGATATGTCAGTGTTGTGGCTTTATACATCAGAGCCTGCTGCACCCCAGACAGACTGGCAGTTCTAGGAAATACCGGACGAGTTGGCAGTTACGACCTCCGCAAAAGAGATCTCCTCAGTCAGAGATACCAAAATGCTGGTGGAGACTCCTCCTTTAATAAACAGACTCCAAACTTACTTCTTCAGCCTCTGTGTCCGAAAGCCTGCATGCAGCACACGCAGCGAACAAGCTGCCGTCGACTGCCCTGTGGACCCCCTCATCTTGATTCAGACTTCTTGATATTATCTCCGTGACACCACAGGTGCAAACTTCAGCACTTGTAAGCCTGAAACGCAAAAGTTAGGCGGCACAGGAAAACCCCAGCCTCTTCTGTTGTGCATATATGTAACTCCCAACCCGTTATTACGTGATCAAATTCTCCCCCAATTAATACCAGAGATTTTTCTCTGCTGAATACACACAAACTGCTCAAGACACTTGGAAGACACAAAGATGAATCCATACTGCACAGAGTGAAACAAAGCTATAGCAAAAATTAAAGATGAAATGTCATGAAATAAAACAGAATCTCAAGGTAAAACAGTATATCTCACTCTGGAAGGGATTATCATTGAAAGAAAGGAGATCTTTCATTTAGCACTGCGCTGCTAATTTACCGTTTATCCTCTACTTAGACTCTATTAGATTGCTCCACCATGTCATTACTTGATCTTCAAAAGACAAAATTTTACATTTCATTTTCACTGTAGGGGATATGAACAACACAGTTATGTGTAAACCCCTTTCTGGTTTGGTTTTTTCCCTCCTTTCTAATCCTAAGCAATTGGTTTACAGTCTCTGCAGAGAGCAGGGAGAGGTACCCATGGTGCCCCTGCAAGAGCAGTGAACTGGAGATGTACCAGGCTATACATGGTCCCACTTGTTCCACAGAGGTAGCCAAGATGAGTATATCAGCCCATGTACAGAGCAAGCGTCCTCTTCCCTTGCACCCTTTTTCTCTCCTTGGCACTCCAGTAAGTAAGTAGCCCTGCATGCTTTCATACTCTGTCCACACAGACCAAAATCTCAGGGCAGATGGAAGGGAAAGCTCTTTACTGCCACAACCACTCATGCTAATATGGTTGCATGGCTGACACCACTTTCTAGCTCCATCCAGCTGCAGGCATTTCAACATTCCTCTAAGAGGGCTGGTAATGGGGTGACTTCTTTGGAAAGCTTTCTTCACTGGCATTTTCCTGAAATAAACTCCCTAGAAATACAGTTTTTCACTACTTAACATAGGAACTGAAGGCCTTAGGAAGGTCAGACTGTCCATGGGATGCTCTGAAGAGGCATCATCTTTATCCAGCCATTCAATAGAAGTTTTCAAAGCCTGAAATTCCTCAATCTCCTGAATCCTTAACAGTTCATACTGATAGGACATGCTCCCCATTACCTAAAAGCATTATTTGCTGCAGTCTAACCCCACTACTTTTTCTTCTGTGTCAAGGGGACACAGAGAAAAAAATATTCGCTTTCTTTGTGCAGCTTCCCTTTATATATCTGATGCCTGTGGTCGTGCCCCCTCAGCCTTTTTTACTCTAAAAAACCCTAACACGTTCAGTCCATCCTCAAAAGCCACATCTGGCAAACCTCCGATCACCCTCCTTGCTCCCACTGGGGCACACTTTTCTCCTTATCACACCCAGAAGTGAGCACACGAGCAAAGCCAAAGTCTCACCAATGCTTCGCAAAGGAGATGAATGCCCTTTGTCATCTTGATACACACGCCATCTTCCCTGCCCTCAACATGGTTGGGCTTTCCCCCAAAGGAGGCTTGTGTTCAGATATCGATCTGCTGAAGTCCTCTGTGATCTCTTCTCATAATACGGGCATTTCCCTGCCTTGTGTGGATTCATTTCCACTTCCATTCAGAGCTTGGCATTTGGTCTCACCGAACGCACCCTGTCTTCTTCAAGCTGGTTCTCATATTTGTCAAGGTAATTTTGAATTCTAAACCCATCCAACAACCCGCCTGCAGACCCTCTCAGCGTGGCGTCATTTGCTAATTTAGTAAGTTTAATATCCATTTCATTATCCAAGTCATTAATGCAAAGGTGGAAAAGGTTCTACACAGAACTTGCTCAGTACATCCTTCTGGGTTGACAATGAGCCACTGGTAGCCTTGCACCCCCGTGAACGTGGTTTCCCTTCAACTAGATTGCTTATGAGAATGGTTCACAATACCGTTTTTTAACCCTGTCTCTTAAATTTCAGGATAAAGGTTGACCGGAAATGAGATTTGCTGAGTTAATGGGGGTCCAGCACATCTTTTCCCAGAAGAAAAGGAAGAGTAAGAGAAAAAATTATAAAAAGCAGCACCATATTCAGCACAATTATACCTCTAGTTTTTGTTTCACATCCAATCTAGATAAAATCCATGTGCTTCAGATCTATGGTCTCCAGTTATAGCAGAGATAGGCTGCCCTTTGAAACTACAAACTTCAGGTTTCTCTGTAGAGAGAGATTCCCTTCATTCTTCTCATCATCACTAGCATCACCTTTTGCTCATCCTACGTGGAAGCAAAGAAAAGAAACACAACTCATGGCCACTGTTCAGGTGTCCCACCCAAACACCGAGTCCCTTCCAAAGGCGCAGCCGCAACACCATCACATGCTGCCTCCATGGGCATGGGTCACAAATGAACAGCACCAAAAACACCGTGAGAAGGCTCCCACGCATCCTCCGCCTGCCCGTAAGCGATTGCTTTTCAGTGTGAGGACATGGCCTTGTCAGTTTTGAATGAACAGAAAGTGGCTGGACTACCTGTCCATCCACAAACCTTGCAAACCTGATAAAAAAACATTTCCCTCTTTAAAGCAACATTTCAGACAACACTCTTTACTCTGATGCATAAGAAATATGTGTTTCTACTGAGGATTACACCACAATTCTCTCCAATCACCTTACTTTGGGAATTGATTTATCAAATGCAAACTTTCCCCAACAGAGACCTTGGAAACTGTACAAATTCCACTCCATTCCATTAAGGTTTTATTTAATACTGTATAACTTTTCAGCTGCCAAAGGTGGTGTTAAAGCAAAAACACAACAAAGAAAACAGTGTTCTGCATTTAACTTTCCTGCATCAACACGAAGGACTCATCAGCCATAATCTTCCTACTTGTACTAATTGTGCACTATCAAATGGCATTTTTGGCAGCAAGCAGAAACTTAAAATTTGGGTTTGGGTTTTAGGTTTTCAAATGTTGGTTAAAGTGTATTAAATTATGATTTCATTATTTTAAACAAGACAAACTGCTGGCTCTGTTCTTTACATCAACTTTTTTAATTAAGTAAAATATTCTCTAGTTCCATGATGATCCTATTCTAACAGGCAGCTTCAAATCTCAACTTTCCCAAAGTTTAGGGATGTCTCAATGTGGCCTACCCAAGCTTGGAACACTACCCAGAAGTTATTAGAGGCAATTTATTTTGATTTTCCAGCACATTTTTCCTCTGCTGCATCACCTTTTCATCTGGAAGCAACTCCTGTCTCTTTTCTAATTGATGAGGTGAACTGGTTTCAGTGAGCTTATGATTTTTGCTCTTTGCTTGAGTGACAGAGAAGTAAATGGAAAAAATGTCTCAAAAGTTTAAGTGAAGGATTTGGCTTTTGCAATAGTGAAATTACTAGCACTCAGTGGATTTCTCTTAAATTTTGTATGCCAAAGAAATAAACCATGAACGATAGGAATAGTAGGATTTTTGTTATCAGATAAATCACCACTTGCTCAGGTTGTCTGACTTGCATTCCTTTGCAGGATTTGGGGTGTTCTTTTCTTTCCATTTTTAGTTTACTGACAATAAGAAACATCTCTGAGCTGGAATACCCAGACCTGACTTGAAAGCAGCATTTCAAACACTTCTCTCGCCCTCTTTAAAAGCTTAGACTTTCTGCAATGGTTGGAGTGCTTCCTTCTATTTCCAAGTACTTAACCCATCAAGTGTGGGCTCTTTGATAGACTAGAAACCCTTTGCAAGGAACTCAGAGGAATTATCTTACTTTTTAAACACTATATGCTTTAGAAGTAAATATTGAAACTTTGATTTTTAATTATTTTTACAAGTTGTTGGTATGTTCCTGCTCAATTAATGTTTGTACTTTTGAAATAAGGTGGATAATTTCCAGTAAAATAAACTCAGCGGAACTGGAGCAAAAATCTGCTCACTTTAATTACTGCAGAAAAAAAAAAAAAAAGGAAATCCTCTTAAATGCTGATGATGGGTGGATTTGTGGCAATTTAAACTGTGAAGTACTAGGATCTCAAGAATACCAAAATATTAGTAATTAATATAAGTCCTGACATCTCAACCCAAAAGGTATTGAAGTGCTTTGTAAACTATAAGACAAATCTGTATTTCCTACTAATATACCTTACTCTTTTGCAGACGTGTTAGATCATTTTACACGCCCCTGGTGCGGCTTTGGCCCTGTGAAACTTTTGCACTTCCCTGACATAAGCCTGGGCTTTTGAAAATAAAGAGACTAGAGCCAAATTGCTTCCTTTTTTGGAAGCCCGGGGGGAATGCAATCTGTCTTACAAAGCAAACTGGGCTTCACCTTTAGGACACCCTGATTCAAGACTCACATTCGGTGTTGACAACACAAGAACTTCTGCTGAGGACACTGAAGCCTGTAGGCACACACACGCACTGAAACGTTCTCAGTCCTTTTTCACACAAAATTTGTAGTAAAATGTTTGCTGCCAGCTTCGTTTGTATCATAGAGGAGTTCAGTAAACACAAAAGCAATTGGGTCACACAGAAACTGGGTTGCGAAGATAACTGCATTTGAGTCTCTGAAGCCTCTGGGGAAAAACAGGAAGATCAGGAAAAGACATTCTTTGCCGTAATTTCACTTTTTGTTTTCACTCCAGAAAGACTGGCTGCTACGTGTTGCAGCTAAGGGCTATTGGGAGCTACAGTGTGCATTAGAGCCACAAACTAAAGCTCATTATAAGTGACACAGGAGCACTACAGGTAATAGCAACATCCTGGTTGAATGCCAGGGATTTTGAACCAGGTGTTACGAAAGAAATCCCAGCCCCAGTGCAGTCAGTGGCAAAACACCTTTCATCATCATTGAAACCATGAACTCACCCAATATGTGTTATTTTTTTCACTTTTCTGTTGCTCTGCCTGCTTCATTTATCACTTTATTTGTTCTATTGAATTTATTGTCCTCTGACCCTTCACTGTACTTGGAGTCACAGTTTCTCCTAACCAGAATCCAAACTCAATAATGGTCAAGACTGAGGTGAACTTTTGAACTCACAAGGGTTGAATAGGTTCAAAATTAAACAGGAACAAGAAAACAGTTCAGTTCAAGTTATTATCTTCCTACGTTCACCACTTCTGATTTTATTCTCCAGGCAATTACACGTGCAGATTTAACCATGTGCAAAAACATTTACCAGGATGGGATTCGAGCCATAATCTGTAAACATATATGTAATTGCCATTGACATCAAGTTTGCACTGAAAGGCCTTTCAACAAGTTTGATGGGGAAAAAAAAAACAAACCCACAAAATTCAGTATTTGGACCTTTGGCAACAAACCCAGTCTGCTACTGTAGAGTCACAAAATACTTCCTGTAGTAAAACAAGTACAGTTCCAGCTGAGAGAGGTGAATCTGACACTGTGGCATGTTTTTGGATTTCATCACTGTTCATGAACATTTTGGATATCATAACAAAAAAAAAAAGTTATGTTTCTAGTCTTCTCGTTGCAGGGAACAGGAGGCAAACGGAGTGCCAACGTCTTCTAAAGCGGAGCGCTTGGCTTGTAGGAGCTGGCCGCCTCCTCTCCCACCGGTTTCGTCTGAGGCAGGAGAGGTCACTGGTGCTGAGGCAGGGAAGAGACTCGTGTGGGGACTGAGAAAGGCACCGGTAAGGGATGGAAAGGAGAACTTACAATGCTTCTGACAGGCCGCTGGCTGCATACAGTTGCTCAGTGCGGCTGCCGCAGCAGAATAAAACACGGGTTTTGTACCGCCTGCTACGCCCTGACCAGCACTGCAGACACTGCAATATGCTCAGGGACAGAAAAGTCACTCTTCATCAAGCATCTGTTATGGAAGATGTCTTGATCTTTCTCTGTCTCTCTCACCAGGAGCTTTCAGGTGGGGTTCTGCTGCTCCTGCATGCCTAGAGAGGGGGAAACCCACGGTGCCCTAGCTCCTCCTAGCCCAGGGCTACCAGCATGGTGCAGACGGGCTGGGTGAAGGGGTACAGGAGCCTCCAAACAGCCCAGCGAAGAAAGAGCAGACAGCACAATTCCTCACCACGTGACAAACAGCCTTCCCAAAATACATTCCCCAAAAATCCCAACAGACAAATCCTATGGGCGGTGCTGGCAGCAGAGTTTCCAGAGGCTGTGTGAGATGGAAAGAGTCAAGTCGTGCTAGTGAGGACGAAGAGCTTGCAAAACCCCAGTGCAAAGAACCAGGCCTCTGTTGGTGGATTGCTGCAGATACCTGAGCTCCGAGTCACCCCCATGCAACCTTCATGGTGGTGACAGCAAGCCGGAAAAGGTCGGCTGTGGAGACAGAGCAAGGAAGATCCACAGGGAAAAGAAGTTCAGCGTTCATAAAGTCTCTGCTCCAAGGGCAGATATGTTGGCCAAATATCCTGCCATGCGAGATGAGTCCTAGCTTCTGATCAATCTGCTGAGGACTTTAGGTGCCCCGTTGGTTATTAATGCTGATTCAAGTCCAGCTAAAATTAACATCGCTCCCTCTGCTTGGGAATTTCCTAACTTGTGCTGCGCGTGGAATTCCTGAGAAAGGTACAACTTTCCTTCTTTGGGAAGAAAGAGAGTCTGTATTCTTGAAAAACTGATAACACTTTTCATTAAGGATATCAGAAATACTCTTTTATTATCCACCAGTACCTCAGATCTTTGTCAATCTTGATTTACCATTTCTCTCATGCCTCTGACATTTACAGTGGTGCTCAGTGATGGATTTGGCCCAACTTGTCTGGAATTCTCATAATGAACATCAATTTCTAAGCTCACCTTGTCGGCTGACAGTGACAATAATATCACTCCAACTTTTTTTCTCTGACTTTATCAGTTAAAATGTACAGTAAGAGTGTCCATCTTTTGCTTAGAAACATAAAAAGGAACTTTATTCATCCTGCCAGCTTAAAAAAACGACACACAGGCACTAACAATAAGGCTGATAGGATGAATGCAGCAAAGGCAAAAGAACGGGATGGCTGTAGAGGCAAACAGGGGCACTGAAACTGCATCTGAAGCCTCTTGTGTCCTTACCCAAAGCACAAACTTTGCTGTTATCTATAAATCAAGCGGTTTATGAGGCTGCAATATTTACACTCTAATTAAAACATCATAAAGCCAGACCTCTTCAGTTTGTAAAAAGAACTCAGGATCTGCTACTGCAACGTGGCGTTAATCAGTAACTCCCGATGATCTGCTCCACAGCCTTAGAGGTTACATGCTTATTCAGCTACACATAACAAACAAGATAACCAGAGAAAGTGGGAGAAGGGAAGGGAATGTGTTACAGCAAACACAGGGCTTCGCTACCATGAGGACATCTCCTTGACCACTCCAACCCTCACATCACATGTTGTTTTCTCATTTCCAAAAGACAACAGATTTGTAACGTAAAGCTTTGATAACACATTACATACAGAATGATCCCGAGATGCTTTCCGTGGGTGTAATCTCTGCAGAAGCCAAATATAGCCCTGCAGAAACACCTGCTTTTACCTTTATGTGGTCCGAACTCCAGTCCCTTTCACATTAATGAAAAATGAGCCTTAAGAGTCAGTGTTTCCACCTGAGTTTCTCTGAATTCATTAGGGAAACAGCTGATTTCTGAATCTGCCATTTTCTGCTTATGCAGTCAAAAGAGAGCTCCCTAGCAAAGGCTGGAGAAATCCAAGCACAGTGCAATATTGGAAATAAAAATTACGAAACAAT
>NW_010241787.1:0-57500 GCF_000690775.1 Eurypyga helias | reverse complement strand
ACTGTACTAGCTTGCAATATTCCAAAAGCAGCTATTAAACTAAATATAGATGAGGAACATGTTGCTACAACAACACAAAATATTATGAACAGCAGTTCTCAGAAATATATGACTGCAAACCTGATCTTTATTTATTTGTTTAGTCACTTTTTTTTCACGTGGGGTAAAAACAACTGCCTCTGTTCTCTGAAGGTGCTTACACTGTGGACTGAAATTAAAATCAACACTGTGAGAGCAAAAGAAAAAAAAAAAGGCCAATCAAACACTGAGGTAATACTAGAAAAAATAAATATATATATTTGATGTATGTAAACTACAACGCTCCTAGACAGAAATAAATCAGTCATGGCCATTTAAGGTAATTCAGTTGCATTACCTTTCTTTTCATACCAAACTTAAGAGCAATAAAAAAAGAAAATGTAAATACTAGTTCCTACACTTTTGTAAGTCACTATTATCAAAACAGAGTGCTTTAATTATATTTCAGGACTAGGGTATGGGCTGGGTGACAAGATTTACTGCAGGTCAATGTGAGCAATAACCATTTTTCTTCCAATGAAAAATAATACCATCAACGGGAGTTGTTAAGAACTCTTAAAATCGCTGAATTTAAATGCTTCTGTAGGATATTTAATCAGAGACGTTTGGTCATTCTGGTTTGAGATAAAGATATAAAACAGTTACCACAGTTATGATGATTATTTTGATTATTTTATATTACCATTTACATTGAAAACTGCCCTGGTTTTGGCCCTGTATTACGAAGGGGTGGACCTTAGCCAAATACATCCTTCCCCTAAAGGTTGTAATGTTTTGGGGAAACAGCCTGAGAAGGTTGTGCCTCCACGCTTGCCTAGAAAGACTTCACAGGAAAGGGTAACAAAACCACATCAAGTGGTGTGTCACAAGGAAGGAAGGAACCCTACCAAACAGGAGGTGACACCAGTGGAGTCAGACCTCTGGCTTACTGGGTTAGCAAAATGAGGGTCCCTTCAGAGCTGGATATAAAGCCGACGGCTGGAGTCAGAAGGACGAATCCCACTTTCAGCAGTGGGCTTTCCAGTAGGCGCAAAACCTCATCTTTCAAATCCAGGAAAAATTCTTCCCCAGCCACACACGGGATTTCAAGAGCAGGCTTTGACCCAGAGTCTCGAACAGGAGTATTGCCCAAGTAAGACAAGAGCATGGAGTATTTAGCTGGGACCTACATTGCCAGAGATTGGTTTCTTGGATTTAGCGTGGAACAAAACAAAACTCACCTTCTCAGCCCAACGTGGCAGCCTGACATGAACTAGCCAAAGCAGGGTACTGCAAAGCATTTTTTTCACATTTGAGCTGTATACTCTCTCTCACAATTAAACATGTGAACAT
Source organism: Eurypyga helias (assembly GCF_000690775.1). Classification (NCBI taxonomy): domain Eukaryota; kingdom Metazoa; phylum Chordata; class Aves; order Eurypygiformes; family Eurypygidae; genus Eurypyga; species Eurypyga helias. Next base: position 56,129 of record NW_010241787.1, on the reverse strand, counting down.
GTTACAATACAAATGTAATAGATTGTTTTCTCATGAGCTGCTGTTTAAAGCCTTGTTTATAATAAATATTTATAGTTATTTATAAATAAAATATTAATTGCTTAAAATGACATTTTAATGTGGTGCTACATGTCCATGGAACGCTGGGCTACATGATGTGATCTCAGTTTGGGATTCATGAACCCCAACGCAGTAACAGCAAGCAGTGAGAGCGCTGCGAATAATCCTTGCCTCAACCCCCAACCTTCAATATGAGTTGAGTAAAAGTAGTAAGTAAAGAGGCTACACCAAGGGACAGTATTCCCCTATATGTAAAGCTATAGAAATGAGTAATGACAGTGATCTGGATGGAAAATTGTACCAAGAGATTCACGGCTTTATAGGTCTATGGCTGGTAGAATTACAAGTTGGGGTTCTGGTGACAATGAGAGGAGAAAGAAACCATTTAAATCAAGAGATCGGCTAACGACCTTTGTTTTCTGTTCACAGTGGTTCATCAACATCTTTTGGGAGAAACAGAGCAGTTCAAGAATGAGAGTCTGAATACAAGGGGCCCAGCAGCTTATTAGTGACTTCCCATCAAGACTGTCCTAATTTTGTCATGCCACAGAGTGGCAGCCATGTCCCAACCCCAAAGCAGCTGCACAGTTTGAGCAGGAACTGAGTGAAACACTCGGTGAGTTCCTTGAGAGAAAAAGAAAACTCCAAACATTATTGCTATTTGCTTAAATGTGTATACCATTAGTAGTGTTCTTCAGAACCACTCACCGTTTGGCTAAATTTGCTTCCCGTGACACAAGAGCAGACAGTTGGTATTTCAAATGTAGTTATTAATTGAACCCTATAAAATATACCTCTCTATTGAGGAAAAAGTTGCATGTGCAGACAAGCACATCATATCTCAATACCACTAGTTTTCATCAACAAAATATTCTGGAGGCCCTCACCTTACTATTTCACCTCTGGACTGCTCAAAAGAATTAACCCTATGTACACTCTCTGCCAAAAAGAAACCAAAACCACATTTTCATTTCTTTTGTCCCGTCCCAGTTGTGAGTGTTTAGCACAGGCTGTATGCTGGGTCTGAAAGAATTATGGCCACCCAATACTCATGACAGCTGGAGGAAAGCACCGTGTTTGGATACAAATGACAAATGTGGTAAGGGCCACAATGCACCTTCAAAGGGTGCCAGTGTCAATTACCTCCGAGCCTCTCCAACGGCTTCTGACGGGGTAGTGAGAAAGTATCATATTTAATCTACTTAAAGTAGACTGGACATGGGGCGAGAGAATATACTGTGTGTGGGGGAAAATCTGCATTGGCAAGGGCAGGGATGAGATGATCTAATGCAGAATTTTTCCGTTTCTGATTTTTATGACTCTCTGATATGCCTGCGCAAACGACGGGTCTGAGGAACAACTGCGAACACTTCTTCAAATACCACAGACCAACAGTATAACCTGTGATTAAGTTCATTGTATAGAAGGTGTACATACAAACTGAAGTAAGGAGACAACAATTAAAACAAATAATTGTACAGCTCCTACTTGAGAACCTGGGGGCAGGTATTTCTTAAAAGGTTCTTCATCTTGAATTAATGCCTTTACACTGGACATTCTTGGTGGAGTAAAATAGGACGGAACCACACAGAGATCACTATATTTGAGGTCATTATTTAGGAGCAACCCTTCCAAGCAGGCAGCCAAAACACAATCCATCACTGTCGTGGTTTAACTCCGGCTAGCAAAATACCATGAAGCCGCTCTCACAAATCCCCCTCCCCTCCTCCAGTGCAGGGGATGAATTGGAGGAAAAAGAAATGAGGAAGGTCATAAAATTGAGATAAGAACTATTTACTAACTAAATCTAAATTAATATATACAAGTGCTACTACTAATAAATAAAACAACAGAAAATAAAACATATGATACAGCTGCTCACCACCCACCAACCAATGCAGAACGGAATGCTGAGTAGTGGGAGTCAGACCCAGAGAGCCTGTGAGCTCCGAGGGCCGGAGCCCGAGCGCTGCCGCAGCAGATTCCGAACGAACCCTCTCAGCGATAGCAGCCCGGGAAAGCTAAACAAACCCACCAACTTCCTCACAAACCAGCCAGCACAGGAGTTAGCGAAGCAGCTAATGCAGGAGTCAGGGTGAGGGTTAGCAGGTGTACGGGAGTGAACCAGAGAGAGTGAGGGAGAGAGTAATGGCTCCCGGACCCCCTCCTCGTCTCTGCCCCCAGCATGACGTACTATGGGATGAAACACTCCCTTGGTCGCTTGGGGTCAGCTGCCTGAACTCTGTGTCCCTGCACTGCCTGCAGCGAGACAGCGAGAGCTGGGAACGCACCTGCAGGATCAGAAGCGGAGAAAGACCTTGAATCTGGTGCAGGCATTCCCCAGCACCAGCTGAGACCTTATCAGTGCTGCTCCCTGCATCCAGGAACAGCTTCCTAGCAGCCACGGTAAAGAGAGTTAACTCTTTCCTGGCTGAACCCAGCACAATCACCATGACCCATTTGCCTTTAATAAACACCTGAAACCGCAGACAGGCCTTCTCAAGAGTCTGTTGGAGCAAAAGAGCCAACTGAGAGGGGCAGCTTACGGGATGCTGGTGAAGGATGTGAGTCACCATGTTGCAGTCAGTGCAATGACTCATATCTCTCCAAGCTGGGCATAGATCTAAGTAGCTTGTTGAACCAGTGGGGGATTTGTCAAAGTAAATGCCAAAGTTCATGAGATGTCTTTGAGAATTTGAACTTTCAGTCTCCTTTGCTTCACAGTGTAAGCTGGCCATTGACTCCAGTGGGCCTTAAACCTGAACTGAACGTGGCCTGACAGCAGTGAAAGTTTTTGTTAAAGACTTGAAGCATAATTGTGTTGCTGGAAGTCATAGTGATATATACAAGCTAGCAATTAGCTTTTGGGGTAACTAGGTCAGTTAAATGCCACTTACTGAGTAATAAGATCTTGCACCACATATTGCTGCCTCACCAAAGCTATTACTAGTGACAAGAAACCACATCATTACATGTGGTCATCTGCAAACCTCAAGGAAGATCTCTGGGAGGAGGAAGATGCTGTACAAAGAAGTCTCAATGAGCACATGCTGAATAATTTCACTCCTTTTACGTACATCATGTCTGCTTTCTGCGGTCAAGAATTCTCTCACGTCTTTACAGTATTCAAAAAGAGGTTTGGTGAATGCCTTGTGTTTGTTGAAGGGATGTGATTAGCATACAAAGAGTTGATATTCAGAGGCATTCATATTTAATCGAACTGGGAAAATAAACCAGAGTAAGACATACTTAACTCCCTATTCTCACCATCCTTTTCAGACATCTCAGCTCTAAGGCTCGCATACTTTAAGCAGGTAAGGCTCCCACCTCAGGGATGGAGGTGAGGACTCTTGGCAGCCCCCACCCTCCCACATCATCTCCGTAAGTGGAACCACGATTGCAAACTGACACCTCTAAAGCACAAGGTTGCTTCTCAGAACACAATTCTCAGCGCGACACGCAGACGGAGACTGGGTAACAGATGTGATTGAAATACCTTGCCATCCTCTCCTTGGTATCACCATGAACATATGTCAAGCACAAAACAGCACCCCTCCCCCCCAAAAAATACAAGATGTGAGAGAGTGGAAATATCTTGCTGAACTAACAAAAAACTTCAGAGCCTATTAGGTAACCCTTTCCAATTACTTTGTGAAGCAAGAGTATTGGGATTGACAGAATTGTTGGTGAAAATAGTCTCAGATGAAAACAATAATTGACACAAAGGCGAACAAAAGGAAACTTCAATTTTGTGCCCTTCCTGACTCTTTTTTTCATCCTCTTTCTTAAGTATAAAATTTAGCTTTGAGATAATTAAACATAATCTTCACAGAGAGGGTGGTGAGGCACTGGCACAGGTTGCCCAGAGAAGCTGTGGATGCCCCATCCCTGGAAGTGTCCAAGGCCAGGCTGGATGACGCTTGGAACAACCTGGTCTAGTGGAAGGTGTCCCTGCCCATGGCAGGGGGGTTGGAACTGGATGGTCTTTTAAGGTCCCTTCCAACCCAAACCATTCTGTGATTCTATGATATGCAGAAAAAACCCAAATAATTTAAAAATCCACTAGCATTAATCCTTAACTACTTGATTTTTTATAACACTATCTTAATGTCACTATGACTTTGTCGAGTGATAGCGATTATGCTTCAAGAACCAACCTGTTTAGAAATTTCACACAGAATTTTCCTTTGCTTTCTCCACTTGATATATATTGTCTTTGTGATACTTCCCCTGAAACTGAGACTAGCTAAAGCAAACTCACTGTGACAGAAGGATTTTTGAAGCTGTTATTGTAATCTTAAGGTTTACATACCTGTCAGAGGATAGCACGTTCATAGCCTTTACTATTGTTCACAAATTCTTTTTTCCAAAGTCTACACATGGGTCTCAAGGGTTCTTGCTCCTCAAGGCAAATTACCTCTGAGTGTTTAGGTTCACCTCCAGCTCCGTATTTTTTTACTTTTCATATGCCTCTTTCTTTGTGGTTTTCATCCTCTCTTTTCCTTATTTTCAACTCCTGACCAGGACCCTTAAAGGAAAGAAGAAAGACACTTAGATACCATGGTGATGGGTGACCTTATAAAAACACAGATAAATAGACAAAGGTATTGTAATGTTTCCTTCACACTGTTTGACTGTGCTACAGCTGGGTGAAAACATTTGTTCTACAAATAAAAGAAAACCTTTCAAACATTACTTTGGCCCCAGTCTTGTTCCCAGTGATGTAACTGAGGATAGGACCTGTGTCCTCATGGGCCCTTCACCTAGTCAAGGCCTGAAAACAAACTAGTTAACAGAGAGGTGTCAATACAGCTGATTGATTCTTCCACATGATAAATGATGTGGTACAAAGATTAGGAGCTTTGGCTTAGGCAAATTATTTTGAGGGTTTCTGTAACTCCACTCTTTACTCTCTCCAAAACCCGAACATAGTGATTTCTTATCATCGCCACAATACATTTCAAAGCTTTTTTAGTGCTTTGGTTGGGACTGTTTTGTGACAGCAAAAGGAAGAGTTTTCAGAAAACAAAGGAAAAACAATAAGAATTTGTTTAAAAGAGGAAAAACCCCTATGTTTAAGTTTTAAACTATGTTTAAAAGTGTACTAGTGTGAATTATGTTAAGCAAAGATGTTTCAGTTCAACACCAATTGTAATGATATAAGTATCTTCTAAATTGAGCCTGTAATATAGTACAAGGACCCTGTGTCATTCCTCTCAATTCTGTCAAGAAGCCTTTAAAAATCTTACATATAAAAATAACATTTTTTCCACGCAAATTAAGATTATTTTAGCAGGCAACCTTCCTATTTCTTCTTTTAAAAACCTACTACAAATGAGCAAAATCTTTATAAGCTATTATTTTTCTGGGGCAGAGAATAGGATACTGCAGCTCCTGTGCTTTGGAAAATAATCATCTGTATTGCCCACTCGGAGCCACGGGGAGGAAGGCATTGGAGCAGCCAGAACAGAGCATCAAGAGGCACAGTTTGTGACAGCCTAGAGAAGGCAAAAAGGTGGGAGGAGGAAGGCAAAAAAAGAGAACAAGACAGAGAAGCAGCAGAAGCTGAAGGAAAAGGCCAAGCCTGTTTTCTCTGAGAAAAATCCAAGCAGCCCAGTGCAGAGGAAATGCAGCAGGGCTATTCTGCAACGGCTGGAGGTAAGGAGATGAGCCCCAAGGAACAGCCTTGTGAAACACAACGAGAAATTCTGCCAGAGACAGCATTGATTTTTTTTTTTTCTCCTCCCCCTATCCTGCCAGCACAGAAGAAAATATATGTGTTCAGATCAACTCATGCCCTTATTGAGTCTTGAGCAGAGAAGGGTCTGACTCAAGCACTTTTCTTTCAGTCTGCAGGATTCCTGTGTACACTCCGGGCAGATTACTGGGATAAATTAAGGCCCAGCCTCTGCCCTTAACCTGTAAGACAATTTACCCCCCATTGTATTAAGTGGCTTAAAAAAAACCAAAAAAAGGTACCCAACAGACTTGCAACAAATCTTTCTAACCACTAGGTTAACACTGCATGTGATGTTTGTATGACAGATCATGATGGGAAGTGACAGACTTTCAGACCTTGGCTGAGAAGTAAGATCAGCTGGAGGTAGATGATTTCTGCCAACAGGTGAGCCTCACACAGCCAAAAGAGTGATGACCTGAAGCGGTGGGGGGATTTTTATTTTCTTCTATTATATCTCTCTGTGTGCATGTTCAGGTATTTTTTTTAATCTGTGAAGTAGCAGAACTAAGACAGTGATGTTTAAAAGCATGAATGACAAATGCCTTCGACTTGCTGGAGGAGACAGAAAAACTAATTATGTGGAATTTGGACAGTGGAAAAGACAACTGCCCAAGATAGTGTTCTTCCTGACCTAGCCCTGTCCTCATCTTTCATCCCATACAGGCTACATCGACCCCTGCTTCCACTCCACACACAGTGCCAGTCTCCACTGCTTATCTGTCAAACCTTCCAACGAGCACCTTCTGTGTCACGCCTGCCCCTAGGCACTGCAGGAGTTCCCTGTACAAATCCACAAGGTCAGTGGCTGTATTATCCTGCTTTACATCCCTCCTTAAAATCAACCCATGGTATCACACTTGGGCAGCGCGGGACAACGGTAAAGCAGCTGGTGTGCTAAGGTGGGGGCTGCGGCCACCAGCTGAGCTCTGCTGTCATCCCTTGGGGCTCCCCCTTATGCTCAGTGTTCACCAGTACTCACTTTTGGGCCCAAGCCCATACATCTGCATCGCTTTCTGGACAGCCCAGGTTGGGTGCGTGCTAGCTTTGGGGACATTCCTCAACCACATGCTCCCCTGCACTGCAACAGGGCAATTCCTGATTTACACACTGGTGCAGAACAGAAAAGAGAATCAGGGCTGTTACGCCACTCCACTGGCACCCTTGCTATCATGCCACAGCGGACTCTTCCTCTGGAGTCAGTTCATCCTCCTCTTTTAGCTGTCACAACCCTGCCTTTCTCGTAACACCTCCTTTCAACAAATGCAATTTCCATTCGATGAGCAGAGCGCCGAAGGAGAGAAGCCTATGCATAATGTTCATTATATGCAAAAATTAGCTTGCCCCCACAAATCCAGCATCCAGCGAATGACTCATCTGGAAGGCTTGGGCTCAACTGGTGACACATAAAGATTAAACTGTATTAAGGTTAATGAACTTCAGGATGATGATTTATACTAAAGAGAACGTAGCACTTTATGGCAGATGAGACAACGTTCACTCCTTTTCATTACTTTCCTGAGGACAACCTGCATAAAACAAAATAGTCTGTGACACAAAGAGCTGTTGACAAGCATACAAAACGGAGCATAAATACTCCCTACTATCCACAGCTACACCCAGGAGAACTCTGCAGAGTGTTTGAATATCCCCTTCTCTTTAGCCACCATCAGTGAAATGTACCCTCTTAAGCCAAAAGTGTGACCGAACCCGTGGGAAGACCCTCCTTGTGTACCTGCTGCCCAAACCACAATGCCAGCTTCTTCAATACGTTAAACTTCCATCACTGATGATGCTGAACTGTCCAGAAATACTGTTAAACCTTTAAAAAACAAGTGAGGGTTTAAAATTTCTATAGATGCAATGTGTTACAAGAGCTAATTAAGTGCTGCCGCTTCTTACTGAAGGAAGAGCCAAGAGCCATGTGTTCGTGCTACTCATGTTTGATAGAAACATCTGATTTTGTTGTTGTTGATGCAAAATTGCTTAGGAAAGGGCACCAGAGCACTGGCTGGCAGTCCAGTTCCCTATGTGGTTTGCTCCTTCACCGGCTACCTGCTGAAACCCAGCATACGTTCTGCGTGGAGCTGCACGGGCCCTGCCTGTCTGCCTGGCTAACAGCCTTTCTCAAAGCGGCTGCTTGACTGTGCCTTCCCACAGCCTTTTGTGTCTGCTTCAGAGGACCATTCAAACACATATGTTTTCTGTGGGGAATATTTCTGCAAATACTGGATTGAAGGCTGCTCACAAAAACCCCAAACCCCACCCCACACAGTTTTTACACGTGTGAGGAATGAGCACGACCGAAACGCGTCGGCGGCTTTCCTGTCACATGCACCGCCGCCGCAACCCCCCAAACACCGATTCCGACCCGCTGCCGCACTCTTCTGACATTACAACAGTCTCCTTTTTCCTGGTTAGTGTTCAAGAACTGCAGCACTCCTTCCTCCTGGTTGCAGTGCCAATGACTACTGGAACTAGTCCACGGAATGAAGTGAATCCCATCTCTTTTTTTTTTTTTTAGACATCAAAATCCTAACATTGATCTTTCAAAGTATCAGCCTGGGTTTCCAGAAGATGAATAGCTATCTTCAGGCAGTGTTGGTCCAGCAGTCTCTCTGACCTTTGGGCTCGCTTCCCCCCCCCAACAGGGACAACCAAGAGCAAACACTAAGGGCAACAGGCAATGATTCAGGATGTCCTCTAGCAGTCATCTTACACTCTGTAAACAAATGACATTATTAACATGCCCAGTAGAGGCTTGGTTTTGGCTCATTCTCTCCCTTACTTGAATTAATTTCCAAATAAGACCATTTATGACCTTTATCTGAAGAAGCATTATGCAAGCCAATACTTATGCAGGCTAGTGTGTGTATTCCAGGGTAGAAGACACCAGGAGCTAAAAGGAAGAAAGTAGGTTTCTGCTCCAAAACAAAGTGAAACCAGGAAATGCCTTTAGACAAATAAATCACAATTTCAAGTCAACTGCAATAAGGGAAGGGGGGGTTTTCCATGGCAGAGGAAGAAAACCTCTATGTCTGGCTTATCCAGCGCAGGTTTCTGCCACGGCTTTTTCTGGTGACACCAAGATGCAAATGAAACCACAGTTGTAACACAGGCTGGAAAGACTCTGAAGAGCTTATTCCAAACGGCTAGTGACTGTCACGAAAGTGTCTTGCTTGCTTTGCTGTGATTTATTTTTTTGGCTTGCTTGCATTGCTGTGATTTCGATTTCCTCTGTACAACAGCGAACCATGACATAGGGAGTCTGATAAAGACATTCTGCACAGGACATCCAACGTCCCGGTTATCCCAAACTTACATAAAACATTGAATTCAGTGATAAAAGCAAAGAAAATGCAGTACTAGATCAGGGCAACAGTCCACACAAGTCTCTTGTGGCCAGAACCAGTCCGCAAAGCACAACCCCGCTACCTGTAGTTACTGGCTATTTGTCCCTCTCAACCCCCAAACACCCAGCGACTGAAGGCTGGATGCAGTGCATTTCTAATGACCTTGCCGTTGCTCTTCCTGCTGTAGCATGGACTACTGCTATAAATTTGGTTATCTCTCTCTAAAATTTGATTTGTTCTCCGTTGAACAGAAGCACAGAATTTCCCAGCTGAGTTACACATTACGGGAAAAAGTGTTCCCTTTTGGGTTTTTCAGCTTGCCATATTTCAGTTCACTTGACTCTCCACTTCTTGTTTTGTGCTGCCTTCACATCCCTTCTTACTTGCTCCAGTCAGAGGAAAAAACATTTCATCCTTTTCCATCTGCCATTAATTATTCTCCCTACTCTAACCAGAAAGCACCGTAACTCTCCAGTACCCGTACGGAGCTAGCGTGCGCTCTGTTACCTAGAGCAATGCAATCTGTGGGTCTGTGAAACTCTGATTTATGCATTTCTGTGTAACTTATTTCTTCCTTACCCAACAGTCTCGGTTAGACATACTCAGCATTACACAGTTCCTTTTCTCATTCCAATATTTAGATGCTCTACTAGATTCTAATTGAAAAGGCATGATTTTCATAGAAGAAAATCCTCTTCACTTCCTAAAAGGCCTCAGTGGTAGGCATTGCTCAGACATCCTGTCGACAAGCAAAAATAGAAATACTACAATATTTCAAAAGCATTTATGGATGTCTGAGCTTCCAGATACACGTCCATAGGTGTTTTTTTGGAACAGACACAGGATCTGGCAGGATCAAGCCCTGAATGGACAGAGAAGAGAGAGAAGCCCACAGAAAGAATCACAGAATAACTATGAAACTTCATTTGAAAAATTACTTTCCTATGAGGACTATTTTACTCTTAAATGTGAGAAAATTATGACCTAGAAAATAGACATCTAGTAACAAATTATAAGTTAATTTTGCCCCACTTGGTGCTGGCATTATCTGGTTCTTTGCTGATAGAGAGTTTTGGTCCACAAGAGAACAAAGGAATGCCTAAAATAAATAAATAAATATTTAATAGCAGCAGTATGCTAAGGCAGTAAAAGGAAATATTTACATTACAGCCTGGGTGTGATACTTTCTGACACATGCATCGCTGAAAAAAGATCAGTCTAACAGGGAGCAGTAACAGGACTCAAGCAACAACAGATGCTTGTACACAATGAATTGAATAGTAGGTGGAATAAAATAAATCCACTGAGGTAGGACATAAACCATGGGAGGTTTAGTTGGGAGTTAAGGAGATCTGTCCCCACGGGAGGAGCACAGCTCTGAAAGCCTTCGCTTGTGGCGTTCGGTCCATGCTACACCCTGGGTTTTCCTCAGAGCACCTGCAGTCCTCGCTGGTCTGGCACCAGGGTGCTCAGAGTTTCCTGAAAGCAGGCCAGAGGTGTTCACGTGCGAACCCTGAACCAGTGAATCAGCTTTTGTAATGCTGTTTTAACCAAAAGACGACGGAAGGGTGAGGTATGTGCTTGTGGGAGGGCAAGGGGGCTGGGGGGTGGGTCAAGAGGGGGGTGGAGGGAGAATAGAAAGAGGAAAAAAATAACCATTTTAACTAGAAACCCTGTCTGTACCTTTTCATTTAGTGACTTAAATACACAGATGACTATAGCTGAGGGATATTAAACGTGAATCCTTCGCAGTACATTTTTAGGAGATATAAAAATCTGACACACTGTAAAATTTATAGCTTCCTCTCCCTCCCCAAAAAAGGAAAAGAAAAAAAAATCTACTTGTAGAACATATAAATTTTGCTGAGGCTCTAAAAGGTGTCATAAAACCTCCCTGCCACAGATACAGTTGGCGTTACAGTAGGTTTTTCTATAATGCGAATCTGTAATAATTTGGATTTTGTACATGGGGTGGTAATACTGCGGTGCTTTAGGCAATATGCGTATAATGTCCAACACAACAGAATGCCTGTTGGGTCTCATTTCATGTATATAAATTATATATAATCTGAACAAACATGAACGGTGGGACCCATATATAAACAGTCTTAATATTTCAACACCTACATTCCTTTATGAACCTGGGTGGTTAGAAAGGTGGTTGCAAATGATTATTTCTTTACCAAGTTCACATGGAGTAGTTTGCTCAGTTTAATAATAGTCTATCTTGTTCAGGCTGAACAAACTGGTCCCTGTGGGGAAAAAAAAAAGGGGGGGGGGGAGGGGAGGGGAGTAATAAATCAATAACCCAGATGTAATCTTAGGTGTCTAGAATGCAGAGAGGGATTTTGGAGCATAATGGCACTGGTTGTCTATTGTCATTCAGACATGAGCTGCATCAGAAAAGGGCTTGTGGGAACCTGATAAGAGTTGGTCAAAAGTGGGCCATAAATCAAACGCAGGCAGTATTCTGCTGATTTCACACACGCTCACTGGAAAAAAAAAAAAGGAAAAAAAAAGATAGAAAAGAAAAGGTGATAGATCTGCAATTTACTGCTTATCACATCTGCTAGAAGTTTTGTAATACAAAAGCCTGACCTTCAATGAATAAACACCCTAGTTGACTACCTGTTCCTGCCTAGAAAATATGGCACTTGAGTCTCCTAGAGCTCAGAAATGCAGCTACAAAAATGATATGACACCTTCAGGTTTAACAAGCTGCCTTTTCTTGCTAGCTGTTGATTAGCTATCACTTTAGTTACCAGTAGCCACTTTAACTTCAGATGCACGGCGTTTATTGAAAGGAACTAGACACTTATTCAAAGACACTAATAGCCTACGGGGAAAAATAGTTCATAGCACAAGGATTATGGAAAGAGCAATGTGCATGACTCTCTTACTTACATTTATGTTTTGCTTCTCCCTAAAGAGAAAACTAAAACTAGCTGTAACAATACATTGATTAGAGAGAAGTACCCATGCTGCAAGGCAGGTACCTCCGCTGGGATTCTAGCCACATCAACATCCACAAGTGACCGGCGCTACTCATCTACTTCAGCCCTTTGCAAGGGTCATTTGTCAATTCTAACCTTGATTTGGACTCATATTTCAAAGCTCTGGCAATAGCTATTTCTTTAAATGTTGCATATTTATTATTTCAAGACCAAACACATTTCCAGTTTTCACCTAGATTGCTAGATCAACGCAATTTTTATCTGATGTTTAACCTGTTTTCAGTTATACCTTACTGCAGGTAATACCTATCACTCAAGTTAAGGTCCTGTATTTTGGACAAATTGTGAGGGACTGAATTACTGTATTACTGGAAAGATCCTAATAACGTGTGTTGGCAAGCTATCCCTTAGCAACTCCACAAGCCTCACAAATGTTAGCCCGCAGAAGACAAATCCATTCTCCACCCTAATAGGATACAGAGGGAAGAAGAGTATGAGATCAAAACAAAGCTCCAAAATTAACAGAAGCCTTCCCCATAGTGCTCACACCTCATCTCGCCAGCACCGGTCTGTCAGATTCCCAGTCCCTTAGAGTAAAGGTTGTCTTGGGTTGAGACATTTTCTGCAGCGCAGGGTCAATCACCGCTTGAGAATAATGAACTGAACACTAAAAAGATGGTGCAAAGTAGTTTGAAATGTTTATTGCCTGGATCTCATTATGGCCACTTCATTGCTCTCTGGAAGAAATCTGCCCTTGCAGGTTCAGGGTCCAACTAGTCAGTGCAGAGGTAAACACAGAAAGAGGGAAACAGTAGGACACCTGGTAGCTCTCTCATGTGGGGACCCTTTGCGAGTTAAACTACTCATCCTATATAACCTATATAAGGGTGTGCAGAAGAGGGTCCCAGCACAGCAATTCTTCCCTCAGCAGGAGGGACTTCACTTCCTCCAGATACCCCAGGGAAACAAGCTTTACTTTTCCTTGCTCAGCTGCAGTGACTTTGGTATATTACCGTGTCTAACAGCAGCTGTTAGCAAGAAGACAAGAAGGGTACCAGCCTATTTAGAAACCTTTCCTCACAACCTGGAAGTAGAATTAATGAAAACATCTCAGGTTTTGATCCTAACGCAAGTTCCCTGCGTGCTTGCTGGTCGACTTGCCACTGCTGCGCAGGCTTCGCCGTCGGAGAGGACAACGGTTATCAATCACGTCAGAGCATTTTAACAAGGCAAGCAAGCTACAAACACCTCGCAGAATTTATGTCACTGGGGAAGAGTCATTAATTTGGATTTCCAGCTTCCTGCTCAGGCAAAATTAAAAAACAAAATATTGAATATAGAGTCATTTGATTTAACGCACACAAATAGGTAATTGAGTAGATATCTGCTGACCTTCCCTAACAGGAAGGGCATAAATATTCCAGCTTGGGTTTACAAACCAAACAAACGCTTATAATAAGAAAAAAGCAATTTAATTATTTTATATATATATTTGTTCACCTTGGTTTGCCAGGAGAGAGATTGATTTCTTTGTTAAAAATTATGTTTGGAAGGGGGAAAGGACTTTAATTTGTATAACGTGCATTCCGGGAATTAACATTCTCCGTTTGAAGGAAAAAAACTGTGCCATTAGGTTTCATTGGTACTAAAAGAAAAAGGTCACAGGGTTATTTTGGTTTTGGGTTTTTTGAGGGGGGAGGGGGTGTTAATCAAGGTTGCTAGTGTGTGTGTGTTAGATTCTGCAGTGCTTTACCACACACGTGTGCGCCCTTGTTTGTGTTCTCCGTGTACATGGATGCACACGAACAGCCCTACAGCTTTACTCAGATAGCCCAGCAGTAGCAATAGCAAGACCTCGCTAGCATCACCCTAACACTCCTAACTGCACATTACAATTAGCAAATCAAATCATTCTGTTCTCCACAGACTGTAAGTTCCTACCCTTCCCAAATACAAAATACTTCCAAACCTCTTAAGTCCTGTACTGTTCCAAACACAGACCTTGTGTGTCAGCTCTCTCTCTGGGCTCTCTGGGCTTCAGAGCTCCCCACCCCTTCTCCCCCTCATCAAGGTGTAGCATCTCAGCCAAATACTCTCCAGGACAACAATTCAGGTCTATGCCTTTGTCCTTCTGAACCAGCCTCAGTGAAGTTTGGTCCAGCTTTCTGCAAACCCTGCCTTCAGAGTTACCCAGAAAAATGCACGGCCTCCTACACGGGACTACTCAAGTACTTCACCCATTTTCAAGCCTTAACAGCCAGAGAGACTGGCTGCAAAATTCCTTTCCCAAAAGAACCAGGGTATGCTAATCTTGGCAATTCCCTGGCAACTTCAGCTGGGGTCCCTTTTTTGCTAGAACAAGATCTTGACTGCATTTTACTATTCAGCAGCTTGCACTGAATTAAAAGAAAATAAAAATCTAAAACCATATGGAGGAAACACGGATTAATCGGTGTAGGAAGCTCACGTTATGAGTACGTGCTTATTAGAAAAAGGCTGAATTAGAAACACTGCTTAGCTGAAACAGCTGACTCATGTTGCTACAGATTGAATTGAGTCAAAAGTACTTTGAGGCTAATGGAAATATGTCGCTCTCCCAGTCTTAAGCCAAGAAATATTTATGTATTTTCACAAGCTTGTATCCTGCATAAAACCTCAGTAGAAAGTCAATTGCTCTGAATCTCTCTGAGGCTTTGGGTTGGCCTGGCAATCCTACCTCACAGAAATTCAACAGATGTCCCTGTACGGCGCTGCCTGGGCTGGTGCTATGCCCTTACATCCAAGAGTCCACTTGCAGGCAAAATAAGGAGAAAGAGTGATCAAGGGGTGGAATGACTGTGAAATACAGAGCAGCTCACAAAAAGGGAGCTTGAAGAGAGCTCTTCCCAGGAGGAAGGAGAGGATAATTAGAGTTTAGTGAGAGTCATTCTCTTCCCTTTCAACACAACTCATAAGGGATATGCGTTGATTATCAAATAAAAGAGGATAATGCATTGCTGAGAGACTGCGCTGTGCAAATATTCATTTGAAAATGTTTACACTACAAATTTAGCTCATATCCTGCATATCTATGCACAGATGGTAATTTCCTCAGACTCAAAAGTGGTTGAGAAGAGGGGGAAAATTCTCACAGAAATGCTAGCAAATTCAAAGGGATCTCTATCTAGCAGCAGCCCAAACATTTTGTTTTCTGAATCCTCTTCTCTCCTTTTTCTCCAGCTTTCACTCTGTAAAACAGTCATCACCCTTACACACACCAAGGTTTCATAATGGCCAAGCAAAAACATAAGCAATTCCGAAACGTTTTCTAGCAAAAGCAAATTTACACATTGAAGAAGATACAAAACATAGAACGTTTGTCTTAATCTTAAAAATTAAAATCAGCTTCTAATTATACATTATTTCAATTAGTTACAAATTCCAACCAAAGCCATCCAGCAGTCTCAGTTACACCTAGTATTTTCCCCCTATCTCAGCTTATGCTCTATGCTAGTGGTGGTCAGATGTGCAGGAGAAATGTAAACTGTTGGACACTTTTCGTGGCAAAGTCAGACACATACTGTAAACTGATTACTCTTACCCAATTACTGATTTAAGACTAACTTGTTTATGTTTTAATTCTTCTGTCATTTGTTCTTCCTGTAGAACAAATAAGATCTGATCATGTAGTTAACATCTATAGCCTAATATGCATACAGAAATGATGGAAATGTCACACTTGCTCCACCAATCCCAAGCACTAACACACCCACACTTCTCCATACAAATTACTAGATTAATAAAAATGAAAATTATTCTAACATTCAGTGTAAACAATAGAGCGATTTTATGTCTGGACAACTGCTTCCTGAGAGTGCAGGTGCAGGACATACTTTCAAGCTCTTCAGCATGACAATAAGACTTTTGCAGAGGGTATTGAAGGTTATAGCTACACAGAAGAAACATGACTCCAGAGGATGACAATTCAGAGCTAACATCAGGGGAGTTGTCAACAACATTGACAGTAAAGCTTAGTTCTGGTATATTTTAATCATATCATTCCAATTTCTTCCGTGCCCATTAATAAAAAGTGAAATGTTCTGCAGAGAGCAGAGTAGGAAAGAGCGTCAGCTGGTAGTCAAGGTACAGTCCCAGTCAGCAAAGAGCCCGTTCCCAGCATAAAGAACTATAGTTTCCACTCTGTGCTCCTTAAGTATCCCGTGCTCGTTTCAGATCCTCCAGTGAAAGCTCATGGAAGTAAAAAATATTATTGTGGAGTTAGGACAAACAGCCTTACCAGCAGGACAGCGTGCTTTGGAGGTCGACACCGTAATGCTTTGAAAGTCCTCTTGAAGACTTCAAGGAATAAAATCTGTGCAGAAAGACTCTCCTTGAGCAGCAGCCCGCATTTCCACCATGTAAAACATTTCACAGCTTGTCTCATTACAGCATTTGTAAAAACACTGTCTGAGAGCAGTGGTGCATAAATGAATTATTTAAGTTTTGCAGCAAATCACCCTGATCTTGTGTGCAGCTTCTTAATGCACTCTAAGTGAGCCCTAGGAGGCAAATCATAGCAGACAAGGGGTGTAATGTAAACCAAGTTTTATTAGCCACAAAAAGCCACACTACAACATTTATTAAGTATCAAAGACAGTGCATTTAAATAAGTTTGATTTGGTAAATGATAGCCAACATTGCGTCTAGCTTCCTAGTTCCAAAGGCGCTTTTTTTTTTTAAAAAAAAAAAAAGCAAACCCGACATCAAAACTAAAAATAGCTGTTTATTTTCATGGCAGTTCTGCTAATATAACGGGTCCTCTCTATTATGTAAATAGTAATTTTCAACAAATTACCATGTGTCACAAACAGTCTGCAGCTCTCTAGCCTTAATACTTTGCAGAAAAGTAAAAGTGCATTAGTAAGTTATCATCCACTCCTTATCAGCGCGAGCTCCGTGGTCCCCGCTGCCCTTAGCAGCCTGGGAAACACACGCTGCCCACAGCTCCCTGCCTTGCCCTCTATAAACAGGCCCCAAACACCCTCCTAATATTTTCCTATTTTAGGCAGCTGCCTCTTGTAATGATAACACAGAGCAGACCTTCAAAACCAAAACAATTTCTGCCGGAGCTACATTTTCAGTATGGTACGAAATTTAAAAGGCAGCTTAGCAAAGCCTTCTCCATACCTCTGCCCTTTTCTTACCTCATTAACTCAATCTCAAGAAAAACCTAAGCACTGCCTCACATGCCATACGTTTATGACACAAATCATCTTTTATCTTTGGCCAAGGAGATAAGTCCAAGTCCAGACAGACAATAACAATAAAAAGAAATTAAATATACCAAAGTACTCGATTGGCAGACACTCACTGATAAATATTTAATGCTGTGATAGCGCAATTTGGGTATTTGTAAAATGCAGCTGGTTTTCCTTTGTGTGAGCGTCTCCCTTGCTCTCTCCAGCTTCGGTCTGCTATAAAAAGAAATAATTGGGAACTTCTCCATGAATGCTGAACGAAGAGGTTAATATGACCCCATCCAAAGGCATATTAGCTTGCAGCAGCAAAGTTCAAGTCCCCCATCCTTCCCATCAGAGAAGGGAGCATAACTAGCACGTTGGGAGTACACCAGGACTCCTCCATTGTGTGGAATATGATGGTGGTGCAAAAAAACAACAAACAAGCCACCCAAACAAGCAAAGATTTGTCTCTTCTGCTCTGAAAAGTTACAGAATCCTCCTCCTACTACTCACTCTCCAGACCACTCAATGCTGGTACCCTTCCTCAAAAATCCTTCGTATTTTTGTTTATTTTCTTCAGCGACACTGAGAAAGCAACCAGCTGAAGATCTGGTGCCTGAGGAATGAAAGACAAACTAGCAATTTTAGACAAGGGGCCCAAATCAGCCCAGAGTCAAGTGGTGACTCCTCGGTGGACACAGAGCCTCCTCTGGCTGTGTGGAAATGTGTTTGTGCAGATCAAAGGCTTTTCTCATTGGTTTAATTGAGCTCTCACTGTGTGAGTTCTGAGCTCCAGAGATCACTAATATTTGCCAACCCAGCTCTTTCTGTCCTCACCAGGATTTAGCAGCAAAAACCACCACGTTGGTTCTTCGAGCAAAGGTGGCAGAACTTAGCCTGAAATTCTGCAACTTGGTGGTTTTTTCCCCTTCTTCCTTACTTTTCTTTGTAGAAGAATCCACTACATTACTCTCCTTTTTTTGTGAAGGGCTTTTTATGAGCAGCTGCATAAACAGGATAACTGGATCGATGCTTCTCAACCGAAGAGAGCAATAATCTTTTTTCTGATTGGAAACTTCATACCATTTTTCTCCTAAGGTATTTACATTTTCCAAAGCAAAAGGGAAAAACTCTTTACACTTTTTCATTGACTTGTAGCTTTTTCACCTTGCTTTTCAGAAAAAAAAAAAACAAACCCCACAAAAACCAACTACTCTGTTGTGAAACAAGGTAAATCTTTTTGCAGAAAATATTAACTATTTCCATGTGATTTTGAATTTATTGTATCTGAAACGGGGATTTCTAGACAAAGACTTACTGAAATCATGCAGTACACAGTAGAAGTAGCAGATAAGTAGGCCTTCTCTGCAGCAGGACGCAACAGATGTTTCAGAGGAATGAGCAAGTTTCACTTACAGTCCAGATGTGTAATATATACAGAGAGAGAAATGGGAACCCAAAGGAAAAATGATGCCACTTATAGCCGTCCATGAAGAGATTATTTTCCTATAGGAAGGAGCAATCAAACAGTTGTCCAACTACTTAAAACAAGAGATGTTCATCTTTCAGCCATCCACATTTGAAGAGGTGCCGCTGAAACTGGCCTGGGAATCCAACAACTTTACAGGGCACATTGGCCAGAGCAGAATTTGCTTTCCACTATCAAAGAAGCTATTGTTTCCCCTACCTCATCACCACCAAAAAAACTAGACCAAACAAACCACACCACTTCTGGTGTGTGGACACAACCTATAACTAAAGAAAATGCCGTTTTCCCCATCTGGGTCCTCTGTTCCTCTGCAGTTATATTCTTACTCCCTGTATTAAGAACGATCCCTATGAAATACAAAGGGTACAATATTTAATGCTCAAATATTAAATATTTCAAAGTTCAGAAGAAAAGTTCATTACCAAAAGAAAGTATAAACAAGGTGATAATAAAATGGTCATCATAAAATATGGTAATAATCCCTTCAATGGCATATCTTGCTGTTGTAATTAACTATAATACATTCCTCCCGTGTTTCACAGAGTTTTACTGCCTGAATATATAACTGGAGCTCTTTAGCAGAATCAGCATAACTCAATCATCATTTTCCTTTTCCATCTAATATGACCAAGATTCATATCTACATAGCAGTATTTTTATTTCCTATCTTACGAATCCATCATGCTTTGATCAGTTATCAAGAGAATATCCAAACCACACTACCGTCTTCAAGAATTAACTGCTGTGTCATTTATTGTACACGTTTCCTGATACACCGCCCTGACAGTGAATTGGGGCAATAGGTATATTTAAGTTTGCTAGTTAAGTCTGTGTTGTATCTTCTAAGCAACTATTAGATTGCACCAAAGCTATGTTTTATACGCAATTTTACAAACCTCTCACATTCTGCCGTTTGTAGAAAATCTGACAAGTGGTACAGATTGACATTTATTACGTGAGCACGAGTAAGAACGTCAGATTGAGTTACATTTTCTAAATGTTCCTAAAAATATTCTATTATCCTGCTTATTGATTGAGGCAATGTGTTTGGTTTATAAATTTAAGTTTCAGGAAGGCCATCAGCAACTTCACAACTACTGGGTCAAGGACATCTTGAATATTCATATTTTGGGGTTTTTTTTCCCCTGAAAGAAAAAACATGTTACTTAAGCCGTTAGGGAAATTTTATTTCTTTAAGTGCAAATCATTTTCCAGTGAAATTCTTCTCAGGGGGAAAGAAAAGCCAGGCCTGGAAAGCTAAACTGCTCCAAGTCATGTTCTTGGTGACTTCAGTAGCCTTGATTTTCCAGTGTTCAGCTGGAAGACATCTCAGAAGGGCAGCAAGCAGTCACTCCAGCAAGCTTCTGAAAACCAGCTCCTTCAGGATGTCTTCAACAGAACTCCTAAAACCCATAGCAACAAATTCACATTAACTAGCCACAGCTGAAAATTACATGGCTGGGGCAGGGGCATCCTGCACACTTGCTTAAGCGTAACGCAAATTTTGCTGAGTAAGTGTTGGTAAGATCCGGACACAGCCTCGAAACCATCTGCATTTTATAAATAACCAAGACTCAGAATACATAACTATTGGGATATTTGACTTCCATAGGACTTGCTAATGAGGAACTTTATTTGTAATGCCAAATGAAATTAGTCTGACCCTGTTCAGATGCAATGAATTTTTGTGTGTGTGTGTGGTCTTACACACATACCCCAAAGTCAGAATTTTAGCTCTCTGCTGTTCCTGCAAGCACAGGAAATACACACAGCACCTACACAGCAGATCAACTGGCATTTTCCATTTTAAAACACTGCTTTCAGACAATTACAGTCACTTGGAAGAAAATTCTCCCAATTGCTTTTTTTTTTTTTTAAATTCAGTTTTGAGGAATCTGGACTTTGTTGGTTTCCTTTGTATTCAGGAAAATACTGAGGTGTAAGCTAGGAAGTATTGTGAACTGGCTGGATCACCACACCAACTAAAAATCCATGAGAACTGGGGCTACAGACACCTCAAAATATATGCACAGCTCTTCACATTACTTTTCTTTTCTCATGCTTAAAAATATTCTTCCAACCACTTAACTGTTTCATGCTTTGAAATAAAAGCTTGAAATTTGTCAGCAGCTGCTCTGGCATTAGATAAATGCCTTTTGGTAGTTCATAAAAAGTTACCTAAAGTTGGTCAACTTATAAGCCTTCAGGGAAAAATAATAAAATCAGTTCACACCTAATCAGAAAATATTTCTTTGACTTCAGCAGCTAAATTCTCTCCTGCCTGCATCTCCAGTGAGTCAGCTTCTGTCTGAAGCTGCAGAGACAAAGCAGGGCTTTCCTTAAAATTTCTTCTTCAGGTGCCAGGCAGGAAAGTGAGAAAAGGAAAACGTCTCCTGCGATCTCGAGGGTCTCCTCCTCACCATTCCCATCGTACCAGCTATATACACTTTAATTTCTTCACTGGTGAACAGGAGTCCCATAAATAGAAGTCACTTTCTCTACATAATTCTGATTTATTCCCACAGAGTCTATGTTGTACCCTGAATCCAGCAAGTATGGAAGAAATATTATGCGTCTAAGAGAGGATCACAGAGCAGACATGCCAGACAGGCTAAGTTCACTTTGCCATATTGGCAAAGGTACCACATTTGATATAACTTTTGGCATCTAGCTTTAGAAATACTTTAAGATGCTGCGAAATGGCTGTGTAACTGTAAATTTAAATTGTCCAGTATTCGACTTTCTATTTTAAAAGTTCTCACTAGCTAAACTCTGTTCTTACTTCAGTATTTAAAATTTCCACTAACTTTGTGGGGCAGAGGACTTACATCAGTGATGCACAGGTTGAAAATCCCACTGGCAAGACAATGATGGGCTGCAGTGTTAGAAATACTACAAATGGAATATTTTACTAACATTGATAGTGCCCATACAATCTACTTTAGCTTATATTGCCATGCCCTAAATATATTGTGGGATAATGAGAACTGCCCGGTATAGGAAAATGCAATCAAACTGCCTGTTTTTCTGGCTTGGTTTGCCCAAAGTAAACAAGGGGATGCTCAGCCCAGCTTAGTGCTTCATAAGTCACTGTCCTAAATTACAAAAATCTATGAAAATCTGGTACTACAAATACCTCTGAATGCACAAGTCCTCAAATTATTTTTTTTAAATAATGATCTCCATTGAAATAAATAAATTGCAATATTTAAGGATTTAACATACATCTAATATTAAATATTTGCTTACATTTTAGTATGTTTCATTTAGAAAAGGCTATTCCTAACATATGGATGAACTCCGAAAAATCCAAAAATAGATTAATCAGGTCCTTAATCTCCACTTTATTTCCACCAACATCTGAGAAACTGTATAGAGTAAAACTTCTTGTAACAGATGCAACACAATTTATACATTAATAGTTGTGTGGATTAACACAGACCAGAAAGTGTTTAGGTATAACTGCCTGCAGGCTTATTCACGTTCCTAAAAACTTGAGACAAGGCTCTAGCTATTTTGCAAACTAAAAAAAAAACCAACCAAGAATACTATTAAAATATTTTTTAAAATCTTGTCAATGAGTTCTCCACATTTCAGAAAAAAACCTCTTCTAATGATTCCAAGTCCTTTTACAGAAACAGTATTTGGAGTTATTAGTATTTCAGGAAAGAATTTCATAAATGGCCTTCGTAAAAATGAAAGAGAACAACACACTTCCCCAGTCACACAAGTCTTACCGTTCTCATTCTCGCTCTCCTTTCTTTATGTGGTGGGGGTTTTTTTTCTCCCTTTTTTATAAAGGTAATATTTCAAAGAATAATTTGGATAAGTATAGGGCTGTTTCACCTCCTACTTTTAGCATATTCACAACGACTTGCCTATGTGTGCAGTCACCCACAGCTTTAGTCTCACTGCAAAGTCAGCCCAATGTGTAAAACCTGCTGCCCCTGGCCATTCTGAGCCGCACTGAAAGTATAAGGATGACTTACTATGGCTGATGATTTGCAATTCTTTAAGCCTACAAGGAGAGGATGTATGGGAAGGCTGGAGTTAGTTTTTTGCGTGTGGTTTGGTTTATTACATTTCTGGGAAGCTTAGTTCATTAATATGATTCTTCTATAAAAGCCTCAAGTTACTTGTTCACAGTGTTGCCTGGGGAGAAAGCAGAGAGGGAGAGAAGATCTGAAACAAAAACACTTAAGAACTAACACAGAAAATTATTGTCAAATAGAATTGGAAAAATACTTTCTGCAATTTTCATAAGGGTTTCAATGTTATTTCATATATCTAACGATATTTTTTACTCAAAGAACAGGGAAAGGGGATTTTCTTTTATGTGTATTCTTTCTAGTAATACATTATTAGGAAATAATTATTAAACCTGCTGTTGCTGCTCTAAGTATTTTGACATCTCTATAACTCACAAACTAATTGTGACTAAACTACAGGTGTGAAAAAGAAAATTATGAATCACTTTCTTGGTGTAGCTTCACCTGGAATGAAGACAAAGCTGTCTTTGGACCTAGAAGCAAGCGTGATCTCATTATTTCCTGGTGTTGGGAACTGCTAGCCAGCCTCCAGTGTCAGCCACACCTATGTCAACTCATGCAATTCAAATTAATCGAATTGAGTTATTCCAGATTTACATTACTATAACTAAAAGGATAATATGGTCTTTCAACGACTTTTACAGGCTTCGCTGGAACGTGGATTTGTCAAGTTTACAGGAATCTGATGTTTTCACAGCTAAAGAATAGAAATAAAAAGGAACAAAAAGTATATATGGGCAGTCATATTTATGCTTCAAATGTTTGGGGATTATCTTTTTATTTAACTCTGCATATAGTTCTACAAGGTTGAGGATTAAAATAATGCAAGCCCTATTATTCTCATGGTATTCGAGTCCTAGTCCAGCAAGCAGGAAAATTGTGAGAAGTCCATATACTGCCTTGAAAAATCCCCTAGGACTCCCCAAGACATGAAACCCACAAGGACACAGGTGCATGCTGTCAATTTAAATGACCCTCAGGAAGACAATGCTAACAGTTCCTGGGCACATAAATGTATTCTTGATAGTTAGATTGCAAAAGATCAGCACGGATAAAAGTGATCTTGTTTTCTCCTTAAAGAAGCTTCAAGTTTCTTCAAGAAAAACGAACTTTAGATTCTAACATCTACTGGAGCATAGGATTCTGTCTGAGGGACAGATCAGAATGAGAGATTTCGTGTCACATGCTACAAGTCTGTAACCTGTATGACTCTTAAAAAAAGGGAGGAAAAATATTCTTTATCCAAGAGTGAAATCTTCCAAAATTATGTGTCTGGTAGCCCCTGCTTGTAATTAAACTGGAATCCAGGCAAGAAGTGACATCGAAAAGTGAGAAAGCAAAAATGAAAACACACATAAAAACTTCTAGAACAGAAGTTCCTCAAGGGAAGTTTTTCCTGTAGATTAAATTCAACACTTGCAGAGGTTTCAGCCTGTACCTGAACTACAAGTATTCTCAACCTTCATTTGCCATCCTTGCCATGTGGCAGAGGAGGATCTATCCTTACAAGAAGAAACAGACTATGAGATAGGTCATGCTTACAATTAGCTTGTTAAGAATAAATGTTGGCTTGTCCAGAAGACCTACGCAATACGCTGTTTAAGTCCTTTGGATGGAATTGAATTCCAGCCCTAGCAAGTTTATTCCCTGTACTGAGTACTGGAGCCATATCAAATACAATTAGCCTCACCGTAACTCCGTGGAACTCATTACGACCAGCTATCGCTGAGGCCAAGGTCTTGGCTGGAATCAAAGAATAACGGGGGGATGTATATGGTTATGGAGACCATCTACATACATTAGACAGGATTAAAAATCCCACACACATTTTAAAGAACATAAATCTCTAGGTTTAAAGGAATAAGCCAACTTTGAGAAGTTGAGAAGAAAGTTTTGTTCTAAGTAGACTATTCTGCAATGGTGGGGGGCAGAGAGGACCTTCCCCATCTCTGATTATGGAAAAGTGCCTCCTAACCAACTCTGATCATACAGGCCACCAATGCAAGATATAAAGAAAAATGGGTATTTCAAAATGCCCCATAGTGGGGTAAATTGCCCAGTAGAGGTGCTTCTTCTTACTGAGGCAGGATGGACTATAGACAGTGGGGTTTTACCTCACCTAGAAGCAGGTAAGCTAAATCCCACCACTATCTACTTTTTGGCTTCCTAAGCCGAAAGAATTTGATGTTTAACACTGCTGCCTCAACCACTGTATTCACACATTAAGGCAATTTTTCTCTTATCTCAACCAGACCTACAAAACTTCAGGGCTTCAAACAGCTCCCTTTTCAGGCAAGTATTAAAAACAACTGAAATCATCACACCAATAATTTGGATCAGTGTTAATATTGCCAACATAAAAAAGTTACCTTGACTTCAGGCTGAATTTTGGCAAATTCAAAATTAAACAAGGCATTAACTGTAAATGATCAGGACAAATAAGAAATTTAGAAAGGTGGAGCAGGTCCTCAAAAATTGCATTTCCATCACTGCTAGCTGCCTTTGTTAAGGCTGAAACCTCAGCTCAATGCAAGTTGTTGGGTATATCAAGGAAATCATTGACTGAGACTCTTATACCCTGCATAAGGCAGTAGGGCGAACTATGTGATCATGATGGTACCTTCAGGACTCACAATCAGGGGGCTACCAGCTCTCCAAATGCACAAAGAGCCTGAAATTCTCAATAGCTGTCCCTGTCTTTTGCTCCCTCTTACAGAATTCCACCCCAGAAGATTATAAATATAAGCAGAGGATGGCACAAAAGGTAGAGGAGGAAAAGGGTAAGAAGAGGCGACTGCGTACCCAGGTGACCCTTTGGTGTGCTGTGCAATGGGTATATGCACACTACAGAGAACTGTGGGGATGCCAAGAGGCAGGAGAGAGAGTCCGCAGGGCCTCGGGTAAATCCATGCCTGAGTTTCCCCACAGCAACTGTAGGGAGAGCACAGCCTAATTCTTTCCACAGTCAGTATGTGTGCAGGTGTGCTAAAGCGAGAGATTTCTGCTGCACGACACCAGTGACACAACTATAAAAAAAAAAAAAAAAAAAAGGAGAGGAAAAATCAATAATAGCTGGACATTCATTTAAACAAATGCATCATCCCATAAACAGTGCAGCAGCTTTCAAATGTAAACAAGAAAAGGTGAACTTTGTTCACATTATGTCTCCAGCTGTTTTGTGTTTCAAGACTGTGCGCCACAGCTGGGCTGATGAGCTCTGAATCCTGGGAAAAGGGGAAATATTTAACCTAACTTAAACAGAAAGAAGCAAGCCTCAATGGTGAGAGATAACAGGTGGGAGTCGTGCTCTGCTGCTGTGCCTGGAGGGTAAAATCTGGCATGCAGAGGTAGCTTCAGAACAAAAGTCGTCACAGCTGCTGTTTGCTGTTCTCCTCAAGTCCTTCCCTATTTATTCAGCATC
Source organism: Eurypyga helias (assembly GCF_000690775.1). Classification (NCBI taxonomy): domain Eukaryota; kingdom Metazoa; phylum Chordata; class Aves; order Eurypygiformes; family Eurypygidae; genus Eurypyga; species Eurypyga helias. The sequence goes on along the minus strand of NW_010241787.1, from coordinate 29,847 downwards.
ACTGACAGCACCCTAGCAACATTAGTTTAAGTCACCGTCAATTGTTATAAAATTAGCTCATGGTCCCGAAGCCAGGGCAAGATGTGGGCGACATTATCTGCACGTCTGTGCTCCTGTATGCCAGTGTAGAGAACGCACAGTTAAAATGTGCGTGTAAGCGTTCCCCTCCTACCCACCTCCTCCACCCCCCCGCTAAAATATTGGGATGTCTACAGCAAAACATGGGCTATTTTTGTCCAATTCCCTGATGTAAAAGCCCCTCAGAACAACAAGTTAAGAGCAATCCCCATCTATGTGTTTAGGGCAATGGTGTAAACATCAATAATCATCATTTTAGTATGGGGGAAAAAAATCTGTTCTAGTTCTGTTGCTGCTTTCTCTATCTGTAGCTTGCTTTAATGTTGGAATTTTAAGACTGCAATGGTCCTGAGCTGCTTTCTCAGGCACTGAAGTCAAACCCAACATCAGCAGAGTTACAGTGTACATTAAAATTCAATGCTCAGGCTCTCCCCAGTCCAGGTACAGCAGCCCCCACCCTCCTGTGTCATCAGCACACCACAGATACCATGCAAAGCCTTAATCCACTACAACTCCAAGACGTTTGCTGTAAGAATTTGAAGCTACCAAATGGAATAGAGCAAGTGCCTGAAAAAGAAAAATATGTCTAAACCAGCACAGCCTCAGACTAGCACTGAACCTGTTACTGTGTGCCCTTCCTTTCCTAATGTTAATCAAGGCTAAAAAACCCTAATAGTTTTCAGACACATTCTCTTGATTGAGAAAGAAAATGCAGTAGTCTAAACCCAGCCTCCTTCGAAGCCGCTGGCAAGAATCCAAGTGGTTTAAAAAAAAAAAAAAAACCAAAACAAACAACCCACAAACGTGGGCAGCAATGGGGGGGCCCTTTTTAGGATTTATCTCTTTTCCTGGGGGCCTCTCAGGACCACCAATATGGATGCAGATGCCAGTTATTTAGGAACAAAGAGGGACGAACAAGAAAATGAGGAAGACAGCAGCTTGAGTGGCATATCAGAATTGCCTGGTATGATATTTCCATTGCACAGCAGATTCAAAAAGCTCACATTAGGCCATGTATAAAGCACATGAGGAGGAGGAGGCTTTCCCAAGCAGATCTGCAGAGGCACTTCTGTACCCTTAGGACTATTAGAGACTGCATAAGAAGATGAAGTTACAGCCTGGACCAGAATTTAGCACAAAATCCTTCTCATGCTGACCCTTACAGGGGCCACAAGTGGCACACATGTACTTTCCAGCAGAAAGGACCAGATAAAGACACAAGCACTAAGATGCACCAAAAAAACCTTCAAAAATTTGTCCCAGTACCTTTTGGTCAACCCAGTCACTGCAGAAGGAGGTGAACCTACAGCCCCACTCTCCCTCAAATGTTCCCGAGCATTAACAGTGGGAATCTGACTGCCCCTTTTTCTCTGCCTGCAGGAGAGCAGCCAGGATCTCGCACACAGCCATTACTCCTCCAGTCATATGGGAAAAGAGCAGTGCCTGCTGAATGCGGGCACTCCTTAATCTCCTTCATAAAGGTCTTCCCCTCAGAAATGTTGCTTAAGCTGCTGCTGCAAACCCCAGCTGGGATATGAGCTTTACTGGACAAGATATTCATTGTTCAATTTATGGCTTGACTGTACTTGTAGAAATGTATTCTTCAGCATCAGGTGAGCTGGATGGAGGGAAGCAAGAAAGGAGTTCATCAGAGGGTTTCTTTCTTTATCTGATTTGTTTTCTGAATCACTGAAATGAAGATGTTTGTCTAGCTCAGCGATGAGTAAACATCTTTGCTTTCCCTTGCATGCCATTTTTGCGCTGGTAGGATTTGCCGATTCTAACAGCTGCATTTCAGAAGATAGGGAGGCACACGCAGGCACAGAGGCAAGGAAAAGGTATGAAAGTTTTCTACCTGCCAGGAGACAGAATCTGTTTAGAATTGCACTCATGTAAGTCTGCAGTAGCCCCAATATCATCGATTAGAATCACAGACTAGTTTGGGTTGGAAGGGACCTTAAAGATCATCCAGTTCCAACCCCCCTGCCATGGGCAGGGACACCTTCCACTAGACCAGGTTGCTCCAAGCCACATCCAGCCTGGCCTTGAACACTTCCAGGGATGGGGCATCCACAGCTTCTCTGGGCAACCTGTCCCAGTGCCTCCCCACCCGCTCCGGGAAGAACTTCTTCCTGATATCCAATCTAAACCTCCCCACTTTCAATTTAAACCCGTTACCCCTTGTCCTGTCACTACAGGCCCTTGTAAAAAGTCCCCCCCAGCTTCCTTGTAGGTCCCCAATTGAGGCACTGTAGTGAAAACAAGCACAGAATTCAATTTCATTCAGAGAAATAAAATAAAATAAGAAGAATTTATAGCCTGAAATTCCAGGAGCAGAAGAAAACCTATGGTTACATTGACCATTACAGCAGCTCTCGGTGACGGAGCCGTTTTGTAGGAGAGACGTTGCAAGCACTGACTGATAATGCGGGGCAACACAGCAGTTGGATCAGCATGTGTTTTATTTCACCGCCGAGTTCTAGGACTGTCATGAAAGCAGGAGAGGGAGGCTCTGCCTGGGTGATGGACATCTCTAATGAGGCTTGGTCACTCTGTGTGAAATAGTCAACCTACAACACGCTGCCAGCGCACAATCTCATGTGTTATCATTCAGCTTATAATGCAGCTACACTTCCATACATGTGCTCGTGAGCATATTTTAAAAGGAAAACAGGATTTACCATAGACATATAAAGAAGTCACCATAAAGGAGTTACTTTTGAGGCTTTCTAAAGTATGTTCAAAGCAACCAGTCCCCCATATAATGTGAAATCAAAGAGTGAAAACCTGCCAGAAAGGATATTAAGACTCTCTTGATTGTGAAGGCTCATAAAATAAATGTGTTGGTTGTTATGGATTAAAGTGTGTACCAAAAAGATGAAGGAACACCTAGCATCTGGAGTCTATATTGTAGTCTCTAAAATTCCTAATAGATCTGTGTCAAAAAAAGATATACTGAGATTAATAGGCTAAAATGAAAACATACCCCTTCAAGATGAACAGAAAAATTGTTTAGTCAGAGTAACACAATCCCCAGGATTTATGCACTTCCAAAACTCACAAGACTGTCACTCCTCTATGCATTTCATCAATTTCTGACTTCAAATTTATCTAAAGGTGAACAATACTTTAGTAATACTTCCATTTCACCGCAGATTCTGGATTATGAAAAATTAACAAAAATCAATGCTCTGTTTGATTTCCTTGGCACTCATGACCTCCACAAGAACTGGCTATATCAGCGTTTGAATGCAAACCCTCTATGCTCTCCCTAGATAACTTGGGGAGAGACCAGGATTAGTAGTTCAGTAGGTGAACCTTTCCCCACTTGATCTAAGACCTCCTTCAAGGTTTCACTGTATCAGTCAGGGTATTAGCAGAAATTAGCTCCTTCGACAAAACTTGCCAAGGTGTCTCATGCATTCTGTGTTTCATGGTTGGCAGCATCACCAAACGGAGTTTCACCGCTGGTGTGAATCCCCAGTAAATAAGTTCTCTGTATAGCCAGTTATTTATCACTTACTCAGGGCCTGACAGTCGGGCACTTCAGCCCGTTTCTACGACCCTGATAGGACAGCAGGGTCTGTAAGAGAGGCATAAAAATCCTTTTGGGCCAGATTTACATACACCTTGGAGTACATCTGCGCAAAAAGGCCTTTTTAATGTGAACCAGAATCAGTACCTCCGTGTTCCTTTCAGGTGGATCTTCCCCTATAAATGCAAGGCAATGATACGATGATTGTTCACAAAATACTGAACAATCTGAAATACCTGAATACTGAAAATACTGAAGTTGGTAGCCAGTCAGATGCCAGGTTTGGGCATCGTTCCTGCAAATTTCCACAGAGGGGCACAGGGAACATTCCTCCTCTTTGCTCCTCAGAGGAACAGGAGAATCTACCAAGGACTAGAGCTGAAAAGACCAGCAGCAGAGCAAATAGCGCTCTCCCAAGCTAGATGCCAACCTGTCCTGCCCAGAAAACTTCCACGCAGCGAAGACAAGGAGAGCAGCCTGCCAGAAGGACACCGGGGGTAAGGCACCTGCTCTTAACACAGAGGGAAGAGATGAGCTGAGTTTCGGCACACCTGGCTCCTGAGGTAGCTCGTCAGAGAGGGGCTGCCAACAAGGGAAAAGGAGGTGGGTGCAGAGAGGTGTGGTTACAGTTCGGAGACACACACAGATCATACAGATACATAGCTGTCTTCTGTTAACATCTCCAGGCTTCAGCTAGCAGGGGCTGAATGAACTACACCTGGCAGCCGGTGAATTCTGAGTGACAGCCCCATTTTTTATGAGCTTGTTTCTTCTTTCTCAATCAACTTTTCCTTGTTAAAGCCAAGGATTTTTTACTTTCTTTCCTCAAGCTTGCCCTCACAGAAATTTCTTTAAACACTATGAAGGAACTCTGATTGTACACATTCTGGACAGGAGTTGTGACACAGCAAATTTTATTTTTAGTAACTATTTATTGTATTTAATTACCAGCTTGTAATTTCTCCTTATTATGTTTCTCTTCAAAATTCATTAGCAGTCATGAAGTGTAACAATATTTCTGTCCTTCCATCTACTATAAAGACAATATCTGCCAGAAACTGTATGTAATGACTGCAGTGCTGTTTAAACCATTTACAAAATGAGTTCTTCCTACTTTCAAAATAGCTCAAAGGCAACTATGAGTGCAATTAATTGGTCCCCTATGATACTGGTACACACAGATTGATAAACTCCACAAGGATAATTTCAGCAGGTATGACTGTATGGCTCAGAATTTCAAGTACTTTACATCTCTTCAGGTTTTCTCACAAAGCTCTTTTAATTTTGAAAATCTTATTTTTTCTCTCTCACTCAGATGTTGCTTCTTCCCCTATTTTCTCTTCCTGTGATATGACTTCTGTAAAATAACTGCTTAATTCCAAAGATGGGTGTACTCACAATGCTAAATACTAGAAACTTGCTTCTATTTCTTTTCAAGTCCATCCCAACGTGCCAATAAGACACAGAAACAGTGTAACTGGAGGACGTGATATAAAGACAATATCTGCGATAAAGACAGTTCCATAGCAGTGCCAGTAGTCTATTTAACCCCATCCCGACACCTTCACTACAATTACTTTCAGACTGAGGGGAGAAAGGGGGTGTGACATTTAGCATCATAAACATCTCTTGTACTGCAGTGGCACACTCTAGTAATAGTGTCTGCAATACTGAGGTGGATCTGGAATTTCTTCAGCTGGAGAAAAAGCTGAATTTAGAACAACAGACTGTTCTCCATATAAAGCATTAGTGTTAACAGTGTCTTGGGGAGGGGATGGGGTACAGCTTTAAGTATACAAGTAGTAATAAAGTTCTCTTCCTCTTGGATGTCTTCTGTTTATTCATCTGTCTTTCATCTTTTGCTTAGTTCTCATCCTTCTGTTTTCACCAGGCACCTTGTTCCTAGTGAATGCTTCATGTTTAAGGGTGTACGAGTCCTTAGACTTAGAGAACTCAGATTCTCAAGAAGGTATGAAGCTTGATAAAACAATTCACTCCCCCTTTTGTTAGTAAAGATACCGCCAATTCCCTCATTGTGGAAAAAAAAAAAAACCAAACCAAAATCAACCAACCAAAGTGTGGGGAGGGGGCAAGCCTCCCAGCAAACAAAAAGTCAGAGACCTTTAAAAATAAACAATTTGGGAAGTCCCAAGAAACTTGACGATTTCTCCCTCTCTGAAAACTCACCACCACATCTGCAGTTCTTAGAAGACGGGCTTAGATGTCTAACCAAGTCACCTATGCTGCTCTTACCTCAGTAACCGCCCCCTTGAAATTTCTGAAATATGGTGACACTGTTACCGAGCTTTAACAATCATACTGAAAAACAAGGCTGCCATTTTGTATTTGGACCGATCAAGAAGGGGCCTGCATTATACATACAGCTGCTTATACCCGCTATAAAGGATAATTTTGCTGTATTAACTCCATAAATTTGATAGAGCCAGCAAGGCTTCCACTGCATAATAGCTTAATTTTTCATTCTAATAATAACTGGCTGCCAGTTGAAATGAATGGGAGCAAAAACAAACATTTCTGTTCCATGACATGATCCATGACAGATGTACAGTTTAGGAGGCCCTAGGGCAGGGTATTCCAAGCCTCTCCTCCCTTCACCCAATGGCGGTAAAAGCATTAACACCAAGAAAAGAGACTGAACTGTAAAGGAACTCCTAGGAAAATGACCCAGCTATCCTCTACTTAATCCAGAATTGGCAATATGCCTGATTTAAGACTATGCTAAGCATCCAGGATTTTCTAAAGTGCTTGCAGACGGTGTGTACAGTATAACATACGCCTGTAAACTACAGAGTACGAAACATCCCTCTCTTAATCACACTCAAAGGTTTAGCGGGGTTTTTTGCTCTGACTTCTACTTACTTTATTTATATTGAGAAAACCCTTTTCCCTTGGAATATACAGAGAGGATTAAGAACTTGATTATTAGTTTATTACTGGTATCGATTTCATGTCATGCAACACGAAAACATGCATCCTCTTTTAAAAAAATACAAAAGCCCACATGCTTGAAACTTGACAAATTTCAGCGAAAATGGGCCTGCATAGTTCAGTGCCAACAAGTTACTCAGGCTTTATGTGAGTATTGATTTATCTGCTAAATGAAAATGAATAGCCACCATATCTACTGCATTGTTTTGCTGCCTCTGCAAGACAGAGCACCTTCTTAAAGAAACCCTCAGCAGTTTTAAAAGGTGAGTGGACAATGCTATCGTTGCTGTCTTTGAGTGGGAAAAACCCACTTTAAGGGCCAGATATTTGTATTACTTTTGAACAAGTGCTGTCAGGGGCAGAAGTGAGCTTTGTACACATTTAGGAAAGATTTTTAGTGTGGGTTTTTTTGTTTGTGACAACATTAAGAATCTCTCTCAGTAAAGTGTAAAAGCAAGAATTCATGCATAAGCCAGGAAAGTATCCGACCGCTGTTTATGTCAGAATAGGACAGTGATGAGATTCATGAGGGTGGCAGATTCCCTTCACTAAATATTTAGCATTTGGGACGTGTCAGTGAGTGATTCCTTTGTATTTTGTTCGACTGCAAAATTCCCTAATGACTTCAAGTGGCCATTACAGGTCAACAATTATGGTAGTGTCTGAGAGGCTATCTAATTTGACATAAATGAAAACAACATATTGCCAAAACCCTGGGAGCTCATCAAAGGTAAGAAAACTAGAAATCACCCTATGAAAGACATTGTCAGGATCACAAACTGCACATGATGAATGAAAACAAATGGATAAACAGCAGCATGGCCTTTGAAGCTGTCATTTGCCAAATACAACTTGCTGCAACACAGGACCAGAAAGGGTGATCCATGGCTGCCTAATGCTACTCTTCAGATTTTACTCATTATCTGGAAGCATCTGGGTTCTACCAAGGGATCTGGAGTCCTCATGTGCCAGCCATCTGTAGCAGGTTTCCTGCTCACATCCAAACCCAAGCAGAAGAAGAAAAGCTAACTACTGCCTGAACAACGGAGCTCTCTTCCTCAGTAGGCATGGATGAGCTCAACATGGCATATGTAGATAGGTCTTCAGCCTAAAAAACCCCTCCTCTTATTTAAAGTCTTAGATGCTGGTTTGTCAGAAGTACCGTGGGAACCACCTGCTCTTACCCAGGAACTGATGGATACTGCTGAGCAGAGCTGAAGGTAGGTGGACACTGTTAAGATTTGGTCAACAAGTGAAAAGCATAGAAGTGAACTGAATTGCCAGTGAGAAACAAAAAGAAAGACGGTCAGATATCTGGAATACTAAGGGATGCTTCAGTCCTTCCCGAAAGACCCTTTTATAGCTGGAAGCAAAAGGATTATTATCTTGATAGAATGTTGGAAAAGCAGGGAGAGAAGTTAATGTGATACGAGCTTGGGTCTCTGATTTCCACAAGTAAGTATGCAGAACATCATCTTGATGGAAGATGCAATATATAGAATATTTCATATGAAGAAGGCAATCCTGCTTCCTCTTTGCCTGGTTACAAACACTCAGCGGTTGAGTGGTTTACCACTGAAAGTCAGGTCATGTGAGAGCACACCTTAAAGGAGCTGAGTAAGGTAACACAGGAGCCAAAGATGGCTTTGCAAAGGAAAACTGTCACGTCCTGTCAGCTGGCCATGGTTAAATACACGGTTGGAAGAACGCTTACCCCAGCCTAGCTGACATGAATTTAACAGGCCCGCAACGACTTCTAAGTCAATTTTAGTAGTCAGTCAGTTCATGCGAATGTACTGGACTGCGTGTGAAGGTATTCCACTTTCTAGTGAGGACAGACGTGAGGTGTTTACGCCAACCATAAACCGCAGCAAGAAGCTCTACGGACACACAGAGATACGTGGTATGATTTGTGATCTCGAAGCGGGATTTTGAGTTAATGGAACCTACTAGCATCCAGTGAAATTCCCTTGATTCAAGGAAAACGCCAGGATAGAGAGCAAAGAGGAAATCCCATCTTTCTGTTGCCATTGGACTTGTAAGCATGCCATCTCAGCTCTTTTTTCACTGTGACTAGAAGCAGAGACTGTTGATGACCGTGTCAAATTTTGATTAAAACAGAACCCCTGAAATCCTACTCAAAGGGCGATTTAGTGTTCAAAGGAAAGGCCTGAGTTCCAACATCTCCCTCTTAACACTTTCCTCTGATTCCTCTAAAACAGACAAACATGTTCGTTTCTGCATGAAGAGTCACGTAAAAGCTACTGGCCTCCTCAGAATGCCAATCTTTGGGTTAGGGGTTTGTTTGGGTTTTTTTTAATCCCCCTCTATCTGCACCATCTATGTGGAGGCTTTAGTTTGTAATCTGTTCAAAAACACCCAGCTATGATATTAATATCACACCTTCCCACTGGATATATTACGCAGGACCGCAGCAGCTTATTGAGGGGAAAACTGCACTTTTTTTTTTTCTTATTTCTGCAGAAGTACATGTAAAATGTTGATTGTGGAACCCTAACACCATTAACCTCAGAACGGTCCCCATGTTATTGTCTTGCAAAAAAGAAGCCTTTTCCTGTTTTAATTTTATGCGCAAGTGCACGAATGCTGAAGTAATATTCACATGCTGCCAGGCAGTTCCATATGCCAGCTTTTTTTTCTTTCTGCATATATACCAGTCTCAGGTAGTAAATGTTGCAAAGCCAAATTACACATTGCCTACATTTGCACACATGTATGCACACACGTGTGTTATTTCTCCCCAGGCCAGTCAGTCCTCCCTGTTTGTCAGCTAGATCTGCAGAAGGAAAAACAATATCCACAGTTGTGTAAATCTCTTTGAAAACAACAGTAGTAATAAATTAAGCATAACCACAGGACTTCGTACAGATCCCACCAGCTCTGGTGGTCCTTTATCTCACGACCACACTAATACTAAAAAAGCTGACTCCTTGATCATGTTAGACACTCCTTCACTGCTTTATCATCCTACTCCTAACCACGCAGTGGCAGTAAACGGGGGATGTTCTCCGGGTTCCTATTAGGAACCTCATTACTCCTCCTTTCGCTCTTTCTTGAATTAAAAATGTTTAAATTAGTTCAATATGTCTCGAACCTCTTCAGCATACTGCTGTCCGTCTGACTCACTTCCAAATTGAAGTGCATATATAAAAAAATTGAATCAGTTCAATGATTTTAAATCACTCTTCAATGTGCAAAGTAATTTAAAATTACTGGAGTGCTTCCAATTTTTATTAGTCCTTGAATTTGGAAGTGATCGAGGTTCTTCTGGGCACACGCAGTGCACTGTGACTTCAAATTATTACGTCCATACTTACTTTTTTTTTTTTTTTTTTTAAAAAGAGCAGATTTCACTTTACAGCAGAAAACGCTGAGGGGTACCACGGAACTATTTTAAAGAACAAAATGGGGGTTGCATAATTCCAGAAGGCATCAATCTGGAAAAACTCTCGCAGTTGCAAGGAAATCAAGAAACACCATAAAATGTTTGAACTGTTCTACATGCAGCTTGGACTCCCATTTTAATTGCTACAGCACTTTTGCATTTAATTACTTTCAATGTATCTAATTGCTTTAAATTTAGCAATTTCCCCAAAATCAATATGAGGACAGAATCAAAAAGGGCTGACTTTCTCCTTAAATCCTTCAGATGCTCGGTGACATGATTAATCTTTATGCACAAGACTAGTCTTACTGAACTTCATGTGCCTCCTCACCTGTCTGAGTAGTCTCAGCAAATGAACGCTTACCCCCTTACTCACACGGGGAGATTTACTGGAGCCCTAGAGCAGATTCAAAGGACTGCTTACAGACATAAGTATTAACAGTGCCAGTGAACTGTAGGATTTGGTACTGAGCTTATCTAATATTCGAAAGAACTAACCACACTACTGCTTCTCAACAGTCCATCCTAATACAACTGTTCCATGCCCTCAGTCTCCCTTCTTTGGAGATAACGCAGTTCAAGAAGCAATCCTTTAAGATGAAGGTCTTCCCATTCTCTACCATCATAATTGTAAAGTATGGAAAAAATACCCATGATGAGTCAATATGACCCCCATATGCCCAATAAATTTATTTGACTGCCTTGAAGGCAGTCTCTTAAGAGTGGGTATTTTTATACATCTGGGAAAACCTTCCCGTTTCCTCCTCTACGAAGCTTCACAGAAGCTAAATCATGGACATGTGAAAGAAGACCTCCACCCCCGCTCCCTTTTGCATAATGTTCACCAAAAAAAACCCCACAATCCTTTGTACATTCCCCATAAATATCAGGGAGCATAAAATGCAACCTGAGTTTGTGGAGAAGGGGACTGCAATTCCAAACAGGCCTGTTTGCTACAAAACTTAAGTGCGGAGAGGCGGAGCGGTTTAAGATCTGAAACCAGGTGCTGAGCAGATGGGAAGAATGATTCATCTGGTACGCACTCTCTTCTCGCACACCTCACCTGACTCTCAACGTCTCCATGGCAGCTGCTGCGCTGCGCACAAAAACTAACAGGCCCATGGATTTGGCACCTTGGTCTGCCGTACCGCCCCATTACCCGCTGACACTACGGAGAGGTGAAGAACTACCCCTTGGTCTCTCTGTAACTATACACTTTGAAAAAGCAATTTCGTCCCGGCGGGAGCAGAAAAAGGCAGCGGCTATGTAACTTGCGGAGGTGCGGTACTCACAGTACATGCTAGAAATGAAGTGTTCAAGGAGGCCCTTTATCACAGAGCTCTCTACAGGTAACTAATTTATCTCTTCCCAAACAAAACTTCGGATCAGGACTTCAGTCTTGCATCTCTTGGCTGTGCTTGAGTGCACGTTGAAACATGCTTCCCAGCAGCTGCAGGCAGCCAGCCTTGGGAGGGAAAAGAAGGCCAAATCATGCCCTTATTCCTCACTGGGCTCTTGGGATCCTTCCTTCCCAACTAAACATCTGCCTAAGAGCTGGCCAGAAGGTAGCTCAGAAGCTGCTTTTAAGAGTAAACAACTCGGTGTCAAAGCTCTTAGCATCAGCACTCTGTGAAGGAAACAGAGGATTTACTGTGTCATATGAATCTAATATTTGATACATCCATCCACATATACCTGACTATATCCTGCCCGTGTCACGGGGATGGACTCAATGATCTAATAGATCTTTTCCATTTCTAGCTACTCTTACCCTACTATTAAAAGTAATGCGTCTCTAATCTAACAGCTGAACTAATCAATAAGAAACCGAGTTTGTTTTTCAAAATCGCTTTAATTTTAAAAATACAGCACGTCCATTCCCTGCTTCCTGCTTTCGACTGTGATAATAAAACTTTCAGTATGGCTAATGTAGTTTGGCTAAACAAATTAGGCAACTGCCCCATTTAGGGGGAAGAGAAAGTTTCCATTAGCCATTCAGATGTTCTCTGCCCGGTCAGCTAACAATTTCTGCAAACCAGACATCAGTAGATATATGATTTTAAACTCACTATAATGCTGGAATACAATGCTCTGCTTTAAACCTACGAACAGTGCAAATGTGACTGCAATTTGTTCCTTTGTATTAATCAAAGGTTTGTCATTTTGGGTTTTTTTTTTCCCAGTCGCCACAGCACAGCTGTATGTTACAAGTTCACAAACAACAAGCTTACCAGGGTCTTTTGGTCCAGGCACTGGAGGATTTTCAAGGTACGTGGGTTCAAATGCTAGTTCTACCTCATTTTGGACTAATCACTTTCACCATTCCTCAGGGAAGTAAGGATTAAACCCCCTCCCCTCCATGCTTTTCACTCTACTGCACAGAGGTAGACTGTGAGCTCTTTCAAGTAGTTCCTGACAAAATTACCACACGTCTTTACAGTGCCAAGCTCAACAGTTTTGTGACATTAATAGGGGTTGTTAGGGATACTACAGTACTAACAGAACTAGAATTTGGATATTAGTATGATAAACCGCTGATTCACAATACCGTAATAAAAACAATGACCAATTGCCACAGAAAATATGCCAGTTTTGACAATCGGATTAGATGCCTTAACTCTAGGCTTGGCCTGCATTAGCGAGAAGTTTGGTGTGAACAGGACAGATGAACAGATGACCGTAGTCGGTGCTGAGGGCTCTACATCTATAGAGTGTGCACTTTTGGGGAGTTACTTTCAACAAGATCTTATCTGGTTCCCTGGAGCAAATTCCCCTACCACTTACGTAGTTTTAAATTGAAGAACAGTTGTTATTTTGGACCTTTCCTTCCCTGTGTGGGACTGGTACATGGTTGATGAGTATCTGGAGCTCAGCTGCTGGTTCGTTTTCCTTCAGAAAGAATCCAGTTTTTCCCCACACCAAAATCACCACAAACTGAATCAATGTGTGGTAAGTGGGGAAAATCAAACCCTTTGCTTCTGCTCTAGACTAAAACTCCAATGCAAAGACAGTCGCAGACAGAAAGTACAGGGAGATGAATCTGACCCCTTGGCAGCTTTTTGTCTCCTTGTTACCACATGACCAATAATTCTCCTGGCTTCCAAGACTTGGAACAGGTTGCTGCTTTGAAGGTAATGCTGCTTTGAAGGACAGTCACAAAAGGGACGACATAAATAGAAAGATGCTCTAGAGCAAGACACTCAAATCACTGCCTTCAGATTCACTGGTTTTCGCTCCCTGCCATACTCAAGGAGGGCCTTCTCAAAAGCAATGGATGATGGTCACAGTAGCAGTGACTTTCCCAGAGCTTTCAGTACAACTGATTTTACTACACTGTACTACAGCTTCATCATGGTAGTGCAATAACATAATTTCAGACAACTGCAAACTACTGCTTCTTTTCTCTTTAATGACCTTCTCAGCAATATCCCACTGTTCTCATTACAGTCTTCTGTATCTGTGTATTTTCATTTTGCTGTTGTAAGAGCAGAAGACTCCTATTTGTATTTCCTCTCCATCAAATCTAACTGCAACACAGTGACTGTAAGAAGAGAACAACTGAACTTGACATATAACCACTTCAAACTAAAGTAATACTGCTGAGAAGACACATTAAGAAACCAGCCAAAACAGCAGTCTGTCTGGCATGACAGACCGTCAACGTATTGGAAAGTCTTCGAGCCTGGATGAAGCCTTCACTAGGCTAGGTAACAAAAGACAGGCAACATGTACAGAACACATCAATCTTGCTGGAATTTTTTGTTAAGTGCTTGAGGAAATTATTAATTCATGTCCTCCTGTTGCAGACAGTGAAATTCAAAAACTTCTATTTATACATATGAACTTTCCCATTTTCTATGGAATTTCACTATTTAAGAAAATAACTTTGTATTCTTACCTACCTACATTATTCTGGAAAATAAGTCTATACTGTTTTCTAAACAACTCTAAATAAAGTGTATTGCTGTAAAAAATTAGGGAAAAGGAGACAATGGCACAGCACTGTTTTGATAAGCATTCTTCTGGGTAGTGTAAGATCACATGAGCTCTTCTGATCAATTAACATTTAAGACTGCTAAAATATAAATACACTGTATGAATAAAGAGGCAAGTTAGCTCTTCAGGCTTGTGCCTTTCAGAAATGTAAGAGTCATAGGTTTGTCAGATAAAGACCTAAAATGAAATAAAGACCACTGAAACGACGCAGACAGTTGCAATGCCTTGCTTCTTGACCCACTAGTTTGCAAACCCAAAGAGAAATGTAAAAATGTTGACAGCTGCAGAACTTCCAGGAATACTCTTAATTAAGACATACGGTACTGAGAAGGGTTAATGCTGTTTGAAAGTAAAAGCTCTCATTCAAATAACAAGACCTCTCTCTGTGCACTGCTGGGTCAGCATGGTAATTAAGAAAATTGCCTTTAGTGCACTTGTTTGGTAATGCTATTATCATCTTTTTTTCATCTTTTAACAAGAGTAAACTACTTGAAGATGTCCCCATTTACTCTTCTTGCTTCTAGTAACCCATGAACCCATCAAGTCCGTACTATGCTAGCATTTAATGGCCTAAATGAGTTACTTTATCATCTGGTTCACCCTGAAGTCTTTTACATATTTTTCTTGACCTTTAACCTCCTGACTATTATTTTGACAGCTATCATTAATGCTATGTCCTGGGCAACTACACATTGACTAAGATGGATGGCAAAATGGCTAAGGAGTTGAAAGCAACACACACCCACTTCCATCTTCCTCCTGATTAAATCAAAAGCATACAAAGGCAAATCATACGATGGGTCCCACAGAAGCAGTGGAGAATACAAGCCACAGTTTTAGTAAGTAAAGCTCAACAGAGAGAATAAAAAAGGGGGAGAAGGGGCCTTATTGTAAAACAAACAAGCTATAGAAATTGGACACCTAGAACTCGATAAATCTTCTACGTTACGACTATTCAGCTATGAACTTAGATGAAGCAATAGGTGGTTAGAATGAAAATACTTTACAGTAGTCAGTTAAAACATACATTTGGCAGTAAATTTCACCCTAAAAACCCAATCCACAACACAAAGAACATGCTTACGTGGAAAGGACACAGTTAATTGGAAAGAAAGTTTGATACAACTTACTACTTTTCTAATAAGCTACCCCACTTCAAAGGCGAGCATGGCCCCTTCTGATCACTTGCATGGAACACCACGGACTGTGGTCCTGCACAATTGTGAGGTTACTACAAATCATGCACCTTGAACAATTAAACTCTTCCCCTCAGAGGAGCTGGATGATTTCATTTAAGAAAATGGAATCTAGATAAAAGGGGCAAAAGGAACTTCAAATAGTTCCACGTGCTTAAAATGAGATTAAAAAATGGAAGGAGATGCTAGTGTCAGATAAGATCGTACACAAAGAGTCATTCTAACTGCATTTCAGACAGTTGGTGTAATCAGGCAGTAGGTTAATGGAAAGGAAGGCACTGTATTGCCAAGCAGCAGAAAAAAAACAATGATTTAGGAGTCCGCTAAAGCATTATCCGGGGACCAGTTTAAAAAAAAAAAAAAACAAAACACCAAGCTAAACGATGAAGGAAAAGCTGGGAACAACAGAAGAAGGAAAGGCGACCAGAACAATGTCACAAAGAAAATTTTCAGCCTTTTTGTCTTCTAAAATGAATGACCCTCACTGATGGAAAACTGAAATACTACAGCTCACTGATGGACCTGACACTTGACCTCTATTACTAATTAGGGATGGAATCTGGAAACTACAGCACTTATTTGCTTTAAGCAGCATTCTTTAGGGCTGTAACAATTTTTGTCATTGTTTTATGAGCAAAATTTTTACTATGCATGGACCAGATGAAAATAAAGCTAGCAAAATGACTACCGGCAGCTCTTGAGGAAAGCTAAACTTCAGATGACCTTGGTCTTACTCTGGTTCGCACATGCCTTGTTTGTTCAAAACAGATGTTCTCCAAAAGCATGTTCCTTGGGAAGAGTTTCAGATCTGATCCTCAAGTTGAGCATGCTCCATAAGACCCCTAAGCTGGGAAAGGGGAATGGGTAGATCAGCGCCTGAGAGTTGAGGACAAACTCTTGATCAGAACAACCAAGCTGCTATATCTGCATCTGTCTACTCTCAGCAAAACTATCCTTTTATAGAATTAGAGAATGGCCCACTACACATTATTTATCTATGGTTTATGTCTCGTATTTTGAGTTGCAAATATTTCCAATTAAAACAATGCTTCTGGGGGCGCAAGTGCAATTCAAGACACCAAATCAGCTTTCAAATTACAATAAAGCAATAATAATAAAACATTTCCAGAACAAATACTAACCCATGCACTCAGTATCACACTGGCAAAAGCCTTTTAGAAGACCATAATGATGCATTAATTAGTCCTGAATGATGATATTACTAATACGCGATGGCTTACTAACTGAGAAACTCACATTAACAAGGCACATGTGCTCTGCGCTTCCTTCACACATCACACAGCACGCTCGAGCTCACAGCCATTTGCATCATTTCTCTCTCCCTCTCATCTCAGGTAAGCCAGCAGGTCAAAAGATAATCAAAACAAGAAGCCTCGTACTGCACATTTTCACTCATGCAAGCACGTAGAAACTGTCTTAAACGTAACTGCATGTGAGATACAGTAAACCAGCTTGTGTGCTTGGTAACCTGCAGGAGTAGTTTTAAAGAATAATTGATTTCAGAAGGATAATTTTAAATGAAGATCGTTTTCCAGCTCTGGGATCCCACCTAGATCTTAACAACTTCCCTTTAAAACAAGTTCTGCCCAACCAAATAGTGGGGAGATCAGAGCAGCTCCACTTCAGTGCTTCAAACGGCGGTACACACACCGCACTGTCCATGTGTCAAACAGGTGTTCACGGGACCGTTTTATTGCAGGGTTCAACGATCAGAACAATCTACAGGGAAATGGGGACGTGTTGCCCCAGGAATTACATATAGTTTTCTTCATGACAAAAGTGTGATGTATGGTTTAGATCCAAAGAAAGGGGAAAAAAAAAATCTTATATTTAACAATAGCCCTGCATTCAAAAATAAATCAGTACAGCTATAAAGACTAGACCATTTTTTACTGGTGACAAACACCCTTCTAAGGCATATATACAAAAGCCAAACAGAGCTAAATGACAAGGTGGTGTGCTTTGGTATATTGTGGGGATTAAATCAAGGAATTATTAATTACCTGACAATATATCCAAGATACAGCACAACATAACCCAAAATAATAGGTTCTTCACTTTTTTGCCCCTCTGTTCTTTGCCGGACATTGTTTATGTCTCTTTAATGTAGGTACATCTTAAAGTTCTCACTTTTTTATAAGTCCAGTATCTACCGTCATCCATTTCAACTAGAAACTCTGATCATTCTGCTAATGCTATTCATGATATTGAATAACTGTAAAAGCTTTATTGCAGCTTGCACATCATCTCAAAAGAGTAAAGACCTCATGCGGTCATGTTTCAGGAGAAGTTGCTGTGTGCATTAATCAATGCGCCGCTGTACCCTTATCTATGATTCTTCATTAAAATCGTTGTCTTATTTGATGAGTGACTGTTGTTTGCTAAAAGATAATGGTTTTTACAGCTGCCACATCTTTATGGGGCTGTGCTGTCCAAACTAAGTGGTACGTTTACTTCACTGTACAGGATTTCTTTATATTTTTGTATTTTCTTGGTACAATTGAAATACCAAGCTCATCCCTGAATCAGCATCCCAACGCCATATCTACTACAGGTGGCAAACTGGGCAGAAAAAAGGCACATTCCAATGGCTTTTTAATTCCCATGTGGCAATACAGTAGACAAGACAAGACTAGTAATGCCAGCAACGGTTGGTGAGCAATACGTGTAATAAAAAGGCAGTGCCAAGCAGAGGAATGGGTTAATTATGCCTCTAACAAAAACAATCCCAGAGGATGTAACCAGACCACAGCTTTGAGCTGATGCTTCCCAGGCCGACCAAGCAACAGTCACATGCTACGACTTGGTGGGTCTAAGGTCTTTTTCACATTAATTTGAGCGGGAAGGTTGGTTTTGTAAAGGGTAAAGAGGCAAGGGTGAGGCGATGAGAGTACTGAGTGCTGATCACACGGATGTGATTTACACTCAAATGTTATGACACCTCATTCTTTCCTGTTCATCTCCTTTGGACAGAGCCTTCCCAAGCCAACCTCACGAAGGCTCAGTGCTTTCCCCAGGCCCGCAGCAAGTGCGCCGCAGACAGCCGATACTGTGACCGCAGATCTCAGCTGAAGAATTTCAGAAATAAACAATTATGGGGAAACTGTGTATTTATAGCTTGTTTCTTGGATGTGTTTCAGTTGTGCAACAGAAAGATGAGAAGGAACACTCCTGAAAACAAACTTCCCCTCTCCCTCACCTAAAGAAAGTATTTTAACTATCAATGTTTGTAATCGCTCACATTTCATTGGTGCTAAATTAAACGGATTTTTTGGTAGCTATATAACAGCATTTAATTTAATGTGTGCTCAAATACACGTCTAAGCAGACATGTGAGTTAACTTTCCGTACTTCATAAGGGTGTTTCCCTGGTAATTTACTTACTGATATGTGAGAGTAGCTGAGAACCTCAGCTCAGTGCTAATCAGGTCAGAACTGTCACTAGTTTACCTACTCATCTGAGCAGTGTATGCCTGCAGCTTGTCTATGGGGCTGCACCAACGCCCCCTGACAGGAACACGAAGTGCCAAATCGGTTGGTTTACTGTGTGCTGCATAGACATAAAAAGCACCACATTTTCGCCAGTTGGAAGTACCAAATAGCCTGGCTTGCACTGAATTGGCCCTGTTCTGCATAATGTAATAAACAAAGTGACTGTGGGTATTTTATTTGTTAACAGGAGCCCATTGCATCCAATAAAAGAAAGTAGTACAACCAGTATGAATATCTGTGCAGAATCATGGTACACAATATTCAGATATAGGGGTTTGGGAACCCAGGAAAAAAACTCATAATTTGTAAAACTCAGATGACTGGTTGACTGTGTTCAAAGTGGAAAGATCCTGAAGCCTGAAATAAAATTTCTTTAAATCAAGAATAACAGTAAATCCATATTGCAGAAACACCTGTCCTTCCTGACCAAATAATACTCAAACAAAAAGCTGGCTATAATCAACTACTGACAAACAGCATCTCAATTTATTAATCTAATTAATGCACTCCCTTTATTTATTAAGCTAATTGCATTGGTTCCTCAAGGGGAATTACATTCCCCTCATTTCTCTGTAACCTGTATCCTAGGCAGAATCTTTAGTATTTTATTTCAGTAATTGAAAAAAGTGAATTTGGTATATTCTTACCCCGTAATAAACTGCCATCATAAACAAGGCGTTGTGATTTATAAGCCTTAAAAACAAAGCAGGTGAGTAGAAAGGGAAACTCTGACAATAAAGTTGGCACTGCTGCCTCAAAATCCCTGAGTATTGGCAGATCCTGCCAGACTTTACAAGTAAATTTGCTACTGGATCAGGACACCATGAAATGCTTTCTAGAAAGAGAAAGGAGAGGGCTTAATGTAGGCAAGACCTTAAGAAAACATTTTGGAAAGAAAGGAGGCCTCAAACGCAAATGTAACTCGGTAAATAAAACATCACTGTCAGTGACACAATAACAGCCCAAACGGAGCACGCCGAGCTTGCTCTAACCAGCAGAAAGCGCGCAGCAGTGGAGAGAGGGCGAAAGAGAGAAAACACAGGCAGTTTCTTGGTACAGGTTTTCTAAAATGATTTGATTCAACCGTCTGTTACAAAGCAGCTAAATAGACCGCTTACAGTCATCACAGTGTTACGGATCTGATTTTATCTGTACTTCCAGTGTAAATGAGAAGCAATTCGCTGTAAATCAGAGGATGTCTGTAAGATTTCTGGTGAACGTTCAGCCTTGTGCCAATCTGCTACGCTAAGTAAACATCATATACAAAATCTCTATTATTTCAGTTAAATAAGTAAAATAATGTAATTGCCTTTGTTTTAAACCAGCAAGCTTTTAATCGGCTTCCAAGCACAGATTCAGAACTACAAAAATTCAAAGTTAGTTGAAAAATAAAAATGCCAGCATCGGTATAAACCTGTATCTAGTTCTACCTGAGGAGACATCAAGAAAAGTTGAAAGGGGAAAAAATACCTTCTAATATCTCACACCGAAGAGGAGAGAGATGGCCAAACCTTGTGTGGCAGAGAGAAAATAACATCCCTCACACTGTAACCAAAGAAAACATGGAAAGAGGGAAGTCTTGGACCTCCAATACAGAAAAATAATTCTATAGAGTATGTTTCTGGGTGAAGCTCTAGCATGCGTAACATAATCCCTTAATACTCAAACATGGTTTTTAAACATGAACAGCAAGTTATGTTCCCTTCAGCTGTGGGACTGAGGAATGTCCAAACCCTGAATTTCACTAGATATCCCATACGGCTGTAATTTGGTTCCTCCAGAAATGACTTATGTCACAGCGAGAGTTGAAGATGAATGGAGGAAAAAAAATGCGAGCAAAAGAGTGCTAAGCAGAACTAAAATGCAAAAAGGAGCAATGGGATGAAATTAAACATGGGAAAGTACAGCGTGAAGAAGAGTCCTAGCAGTGAAATATATCGGAACAGGAGATTTGCTAGCAAGAAAGATGATGATGTTGTCTTTGATGGCTTCATTTACAGTTGGACAAAGCACCACAAAATGTACCAGAAGGGACAGGGAAGAGGATATATTCTGCCATTACAGTCCTTCAGGATATCTGTCTAAATTCAGGTGAATCACATCATGACAAGAGATACCCAGTCTTTCGGTCACCTGTTACATTGATTCCCTTTTCAGGGAAGTAGTGCTCTACAGGTAATATTCTATGTATTGAATATGACAATATTTTAAAACATATTTGTATGAGCTTGTTACCCAAAGAGGGTTTCTCTTAACACAATATGGGACATAAAAATAATTTTAAAAATTACCTAAAAAGTGAATAATTTACTCCCACCCTTTGGACAGCTGTCCCCTGCCAGGCAATCATCTCCTATGGTACCTCTGGCTGAAGCCAACACTCTGCAACTCTTCCAAAGTCAGGCACACAACGTTTTAAAATAAAACTACTGTTACATGTGAGCATTGGTTAATTACAACCATTTTTCTTAAAGGACTGAAGGCTGCAAATGCCATTGTCAACACAAACATCTAAAATATAGGAAGTTAATAGCAATTACCAGCACGATAATTTTGATATGCCCAAGTACATCAAGAAGATGAGTTTGCAGTTAAAGCCTTTGTGATTTATCAGACCTTCACCACAGCAGACTCCCTTCAGTGTAGAAATCACTGCAGTAAGAGGTCCTCCTTCCACTCCTCAGCACCAACTCTTCCTTCCACCTTAGGATCTACACTTTCACAAGGAGTGAAGCAGCTTCCCATTTTATGGCTGCCCACCCACAACTCTATCAGACGATGTCCAAGTGTGGCCCTGCTTGGCCAGTGGTCAGCAGCAGTGGTGACACCTCCTTCCAGACAGTCCATTTAACCTCACAATTATCCTGGTGCAAATGTGTGGAGAATCAGGGAGGTCGTCTTTTCTCCCTCTGATGAAGTGGTGATGGCAAGAATTCAGCAGAGTATGTGGAGTTGTTCTATGCTTCACAACCTCTTTACTCCCAGTGTTAACCATACAAATAAGCTGGAACATCATCCGTGGAAGAAATACGAGATAAACTAGGAGGATCATTAATCTTGAACTCTGCTGGAGGCATCCCTTTCAATTACTCTTCTTTCTCAAGTCCTTCCTCACTACCTGCAGCTTCTTTGGTAACACTACCTTTTCCAATCCTTCTCTGGTTATAATGCCTACTTACGAAAAAGTAAAGAGAGCTGCTGCTGTGTTTCTGTACAGGGCGATTTAGGACTGCTTTCCTCTTCTTGACTAATATTCATACAAGAAACATAGCAAATACCTGGACAAATATTGCTGTGGTCAATAAAGAAGAAGAAAAAAACCCTATAATTTTTCTGATGGATGCTTCCTCCAGAACCTGCCAGCTGGCACTTCTCGGTGTTTGGAACAACTAGCTGACTGCACTTGGCTCTTTCTCTTACTGTTGGTGGTGCTCTGACATGCCTGAATTTTGCTTTAATGTTGGTTATTTTTGGCTCATTTGTCTGCCTGTCACTTGGGAACTGTTGGTATTTCATTTTTTTGCATGAGCTGTTTCTTGGTGGTCCATGGTGGTATCACCAGGCTTCACATGTACTGCTTTTATTCTCTACCTCATCATGCCTTATCAGCGTCTTCTTTATCTGTTTGTAACCACAGACCTCCCGTCTCCTTCTGCCAGGAGCCCGATTCTGTCTTCCATTCCTCCCCTGAGGAAACAGTAAGAGATCCCTTCCCTTCCCATCTCCTCTTATTCTGCCTTTTCCATCCCAACACCCTCAAAGGCCCTTATAGCATGCCAGCAGGCCTTCTGGAGGATGTGGAAAAAACTTGGAGACCTCCTCTATAAACTACTGGTAGCAGCGCTGTTGCTGAAGTGCCTGTGAGTCAAAGATAGGCTCCGTGCTCATCCCTAAGGATGAAGGCAGCTACTCAGCAGGGGATTAACAACAAAGCTGTTTAGACATGACTTTCTACCTTGTAGTACACGGAATCTGCGCAAACAACATGGCTGACCAGTATTTTACTTGCTGGATGTATTATCCTCCCTTACTTTTTTCTTTGTGGAGCCTTTGATTTAACAGGATAAAAAACTGTGCCGTCAAATTCTGAGGTAAAATACTCTGAAAGAAAACTTCATGGGACCGTCTGACATCATTCTTCAGCTCTTGCTGAAGGGGAAATATTCAGCTGGGAAAACTAATAGTGCAAATAACTCCACATGCAAAAGCAGTTCACCAGATGAAGTTTTCTGGCATTTCTTGTGTGTTACAATTGCTCAGAGGCTTCTGTAATTGGGATGAAGAGACAGTGAAGAGGTGGGCACGTAAAGAGCTAACTTTCTGACCAGTGATCAGTTTAAATGCACCTACCACAGTAAGTAATTCTGTTCCCACACTGTAAGTACAGTGTATGCGAGGAAAGCAAACTGTCCTCTTCTTTCATGGAAAGTAAGGTAAATCTCAAAGTCTGCACAACTTCATTCACACTTAAGACCACAGAACCACCCCAATGGGTACTCCCCAACTTTTGGAGCACCACAGCTTCAGTTGACTCCACTTGAACTTGTAAGGACCTCTGAAAAGTCAAACTGTCTTCCTGTTTCAGTGAAAAACATCTGTCTTTATACAATGAATAATGTTGGCAAAGATCTCTCGTCTTTTCTACAAATACATATTTTCAACTTATTTCAACCAAAATCAGTGTATCAGAAGTTATTTTGTCTATCTCACAGATGAGCAAACTGATCAGGACAAAGCGGGTAACTGCCTTGTTAAGGCCCGACATGAGTTAGCTTGGCTGAAAATAGATCATCTCTCGCTCCAGCCACTACGCTACACTTTTCTCGTTACTTACCCTCTCCTACAGTTCCATGTGTAAAATCAAAACTAGAAAGGGAGCTGAAAGATGTGGGACTCCAAGGGAAATTCATTTATTTTACAAAACAATCCTGAAAAGACTGGCCCAATGTTCTCACGCTTTATTTAGATACCAGAATGTGATACATCCATTTGCAATCTCCCAAACCTAGATAAAGCACACAAAAAAAAGAAAAAATAATTGAGAAAATAAAAAATAAGTGGTTGGCAACAAAACCACCCAACTGACAACCTGGCAAGTAATCTTAATTGAGCGTTATCGTGGCAACAGAGCCCAGATCTGATTTTTGACTCAGGTCGCAAACTGCACTCTGACAGTTCTGTTGAGAACTCCTTTTTCCACTGACAAGCTCTTGTTTTCACAACTGGAAGAAAGGGGTGACCAGAAGTTCAAAATTCAATGGTCTAAAAATGCATGACTAAAAATGCTTCAAAGGGCAGCAGTGAAGAATGTTCAGAAATTGACAGCCAGGTTCCTCCAGCCCCGATGACACCCCTGTTCCCAATTCCTCTGCTTAACCTTGGCGACTGCACGCTTCTAGGCCTGCTCTTTCAGCTGCTACGCTCTATTGCCTTGCATTTAGGTCTAAGGCACACGCAGATAAAAATATTAAGTCCCTGCAAAGACGGGGCAGGGGGAGAAATCCTCCTAAGATCCCATGACCTTACCTACCTGAATGGTCCATTTGCATTTGGTTGATGTATTGCCAATAGGCATAAAGACTTTGTGCTACATCTCTCACACTGCCTTATCCACTCCCGTTCAGCAAAATATTAAGGATTGCAGAGGGAAGAAAGGCAGTTTCAACAAAATAATCTTGGTCCTACATCATGATTCCTCCCTCCCAACTTCAGGCTCTTAATTTAGTCATGACAGGTGATAACAAAGCACTTCCTAGCTGTTCCTCTCTCAGTTCGTTACAGTGACTGCATTCAGAACAAAAGAAAAACACTTAAGCAGAAAAAATCTGAACTCAAACTCCTTCTTGGAGTTCTAATTTCACTTTCAAGTAAGATTTAGGTACCTAAATACTTAGTTGGACTACAACACATTTAGTTTACTGCACTTATTACCCCAGATAACTGCAGTTTCATCAACCCCTGTTTCAGCAGTAGAAAGTAAAACATTGACTGCTGTTTGTGCATTGGTATGTAATGTGCTGTCTGCATGTAAAAAAAGGATAAAATACAGAAAACAACACAGGGAGACCCAGTACAGGGCAGTACGGTAGCTAATTTTTTTTTTCTCCCCTCTTCATGGAATGGGAAATTGCTGCGACATCACTGCCCTTGGTAAACATTCAGATATCGGTGACATTCAGGGCACAGAAGAAGAGTCATAAGCACACAGTATCTGGCGCAGCGTAACAAGAAAAGAAAACTCACTTTCTTTTTTCCCCACAGCCTGTGCATATGCACCCACGGATCCTCTGTGCTCTCACAGAAATGAGCTCTTCATGGAATGGGAAATTGCTGCGACATCACTGCCCTTGGTAAACATTCAGATATCGGTGACATTCAGGGCACAGAAGAAGAGTCATAAGCACACAGTATCTGGCGCAGCGTAACAAGAAAAGAAAACTCACTTTCTTTTTTCCCCACAGCCTGTGCATATGCACCCACGGATCCTCTGTGCTCTCGCAGAAATGAGCTTCCTCCTCCTGTGCAATGTGCCTGTTCCCAAGGAGGAAACCTTCCACTACTGATCAGCTGCACACACCAAGCAAGGCAACCTGTATTTTGCAGGTTGTACGATATGTATGCTTTTTTGGTCTTTTTATGTATATAGGATTCTATGTAGCGGGCTGCGTAAGGGCATGTTCTAGGTTGTCTTATACTTGTGCACTCACTTTCCACATAACATTTAAAACAAACAAAAAGATACTGCTACTTGAACAAGGTCAGAGAGGTCTTCAGATGGCCTATTTCCTCAGCTTGCATCTGGCTCCACATTGCTTTGCAAATCAGATGCTAGATATATTTTGATTAGTCTGTACTTTAATGGATCATGTACAAAGAGTCCCCCCTTCACATCACAGCCATTAATTTTTTCTGGAGTCTGATGGAAAAAACAGGTAGAGGGTTGTGTGTGTGCGTGCGTGCCAGCGTATGCATGTGTGCTGATTGAAAAGTGATGGATTATTTTCATGTGGTAAGAAACACAATGTTTTCTTTAGCACAGCAGGATATTCTGTTTGCAAGGTCTAACAGTGAAATATTATGCATATCTGCAGCTGGCCCACTGCCAAAAACCAAACAGCAGAAATCAGAAGAGATTTTGAATCTGAATCTTAAAAAACCAGTACAGCCCTACAAAGCAACTAATGAGCCATTCAAAACAGAAAAGCATTTGTACTAATGTACGATTGCTGTCATATATGTCAGCATTTAACAAAATAGTAAATAATTATTCATTTAAATGTTACCTTGAACTTCAATTTAAAATATAAATATATTTTCAATGTCTTCTACCTCTGTGCAGATACGGGTTAATTTACTTTAGGTCATGATAAATAAAGTGAAGTATTTCCCAAGCTCAGAGAAGCAATGACCTAAGGAGCAGGCACAATTATAGAAACCAAACAGCATAACCTCAAAGCATGAGTGTATGAGAGCTGTACCACACCAACCAAGAACTTGCCAGCCCAGGAAGCTGAACACCAAAACATTTTACCGTGCTTCATTGAACTCCTAGGAAAGAGGACGGGGCGGTGTGTGACGCTCACCAAGGGGAGCTGGTCTGGGGCCTGGTCAGCCATTGCTGGAGCTAGCTAGAGTTTTGCCATCTTGACTGATGGACAACCCAGGCAATCCCTTTTAGAAATCAGACTTGGAGGCTTTTTTATGAGTGCTAAGATCCAATTAAATAGGACAGGACAAATATCAATGTAGGAGTCAACACTCTGATCCCTACATGTGTAATTCCTATAAAAAGGCAGAAAGAAGTTCACGTGAGGACGGCGGACTGGGATCCCCCAGCACGCTCAACAGCTTGTGTTGTAAACCTGCAAAACTCCATTTAATTCCAGGCGACCCTCTTCCAGCATGGGATCTAGTAAAGCACACAGTTCCAGTGCGCTCTTTAGAACAGTCTCACTCGGTTGTAAGACAGAAGGCTATTAATCAGGTACTTCAATTTGTCATAGGGTGAAGAATATTGCTTCCATTTCCTGCCATCATTTTGGTGGCCACTGTAAGGAAAACCTACTCTTCTCTTGGTAAGCCTTCCCACATTTGCATGCACTCCTTCCTTGGTTAATTTATTGCACTTGGGTAATTATTAGAAAGCACGGGATTGTGTGTGTAAATGAACGTCTTCGTCTGCGTTTGTATGCGAACATGCGATTATGCTATTTACCTATTAGCATGCCCGTCTGGTAAATCTCACTCAAGCCGCAAGCTTGCCCGGCGCATCTTTATTTCCACTGCATCCCTTTTATCGCCAGATCTTCACACTGCGTTTCGGAAAATGCTTACAGTACTAGACAGTTTATTAAAAACAGGCTAGCGGTTTTATCAACATAGTTAATATTCTGAGAGCAAAAGATTTAGTGTCAGGATGCAATCAATATTTGGACTGTTAATATGGAGACTGTGGCGTTTTGAAAAAGGAAAAAGTGGGAACTCAGGATACAAATTTAATAAACTTCTAAAGTAAATCATGTCTATTTTTATCATTTGATTTTTTTAAAAGGCAAGAACAAAGCCTACTAGAAATTTGGAAACCATACTGGTAAGACACAAGTATTTTTGAATACTTATGAATATAGAGCTCATCACATGCCCTGTTGCATTTCTTTTGACATGTTACCTCAGGACCCGTATTTTGAAATCATTAAATTTGGTTTGAAATAACTACCTTTCCTGTCCAAAATAAAGGTTCCAGCAAATTATGAGTTATCATTTTCCTCAGGCAGGATACATTACTGTTAGGAATTTTCTGCCTAAGTTTCCATTAAGGATTTTCACTGTCATATTTTGATACGCAGAGTTGAGTGGCACATCTTTTCAAAACCTTTCTCGTTTTTTCCAAACATAACTAGCATATAAAAAGAACCATAATATGTATTATGGGAAAGCAGCACAGTGATATAAAAGACTTCCATACTAAGAGCAGACGGAAAATGGTAGTTATTATTAATTTAGAAAAACAAAAGAGCTACCCAGCATTTCAGTAATGTGGCAAGTTGTGTGCTAAAAGAGGATTTTATAATTGGATTTTAGAGTAATTTAGGAGACGAGATAAGCTGTAATGGTTGCATATTAGAGGTTAAAACTACAGCAGAAACTCATAACGTAAGGGTTCATTGCACTGAGGAAAACAGAACAAAGGAAAGCAACACAGGAGCAGCCTGGCATAGGTGGCAACAAGGTGAGTATGGGCTACGGGAAAGTGAGGGGCTTTTCCATTAATGACCACTTAAACAGGTATCAAGCAGCATTCCTTCCCTTCAAGAGTGGCTTCTTAAAATAAATCATATAATGTAGAGAGATTTTATATGCCTCGGTTTTAGGAGAAGAATGATCGTAAGCGTTTTCATCTTCCTCAATAATAATAGCCAAAAAAATATCATAGTGCCATCAAGCATGGGCATATCATGAAACTTTTGCACAAGGAATCAAATGAAATTTCTGGCCACAGTAGGTCTGGGCAGTGGGGATGCCTTGCCCTACTAATTCTCCCTTCAGCATACTGGATACTCAGCGGTTTTAGGAGAAGAATGATCGTAAGCGTTTTCATCTTCCTCAATAATAATAGCCAAAAAAATATCATAGTGCCATCAAGCATGGGCATATCATGAAACTTTTGCACAAGGAATCAAATGAAATTTCTGGCCACAGTAGGTCTGGGCAGTGGGGATGCCTTGCCCTACTAATTCTCCCTTCAGCATACTGGATACTCAGCAGGAGACAATAGTCCTCTCCCAGGGGCCTCACGCTCCCGGCAGACCCTACAGCTCCCGCCAGCTCTGCTGCTGCTTCTTCCACCTTTTCCAAAGGCTAAAACTCCCCCACACCCCTCCAGCTGTCAAGTCAAAACTTGAACCAACCCAATCTCCACAGCCTCTGTAGCTCTGGTTGTAGCTGCAGCACACAAGCAACGCAGGCAGAGATTTGCCAGCAGAGAGGAGAGAGTCGAGGAGCAGAGGCCAGAAACAAAGGCTGGGCCATCGAAGCCACGCAGAGCAGAGGCTGAGACAATCGTCGAGGATCTGTGACGCGGCCACAATGTCTAATAACTCATTATCAGACGCATTCTGTGACACTGCTGCCATGCCAGCACAGGGAGAGGCCTACCAGTTGTGGCCTCCAGACAGATCAAAAACTAGTGCCCTCTCAGGCCTCTTTGGGAACATTATGAAGCCGTTCAAGCTCTCTGAACCCTGTGAAAAAGAAGAACATCTCTCACTAATAATCTGTTCTGGGACTGTCTGCCTCCTTGCCGTCTATGAGAAGAAAGCCTGGTTGATGCAGTGCCTAGCAAGGCAGACTCTTGATCTAAGCTGGCATGCCTGGGTGCAACGCAAGTGAAGGACAGCCTTTTTTTTTTTTTTTTAAATAAGCAGCTACATCCCTGCAATCTGCAGTATGTCAGCTCTGCAGCCGAGTCCCATTATTTTGTCAGGGAGGAGGGAGAAAGGGCACAATATTCTCCAGCGATTTTCCAGCAAGGAAAGGTAGCAGAACACTTTCAATCTTCATCCCCAGGCAGATTCAGCTGCAGAACAGAATGACCAGGTTCTCAGCAGCAGAAAGTTGAGCGTAGGCTCAGTCGGTTGCTTTATATTAAATGAAGGCCAGGCCTTGGGTTTTTCAAAACCAGGTGTCGAAATTTTATTTTTTTTTTTTTTTTTTTGGGGGTGGGCCTTTGCCGCCATTGAGATATTTTATGTTTGCCAGCTGCCAGTCTCTGTTTGGAAAGCACAGTTCCTCACTTAGCGATGCAACTCCATAGGCATAGCAAATTATGTGCACGTTTGGCAAGCAGCTTCGGGGGGAAAAAAAAAAAAGTGTTCTTGTGCCAAGAAATGTGAATACTTCCAAAAATACAGTAGTTTATCAGAAGACAACGATTTCCCCTCCTGTTTGCCTTCCAAGGGTTTAACTGGGGAATGTTCACCTGAGCAATCTAAAAGCTCGACCCGGAGCCAGAAGAACATAAATAAATAAATAAAAGCAGCGCATTATGCCGCAGGATGCCCTCTCCCAGCAAACAGAGCCGCCACCCCTCTCCAGCAGGGTGAAGCACCCAGGCTTCCCGGCAGCGGCCTGCGGCGGCCCGGGCGAGGGGAAGGCCGGGCGAGGCGGGCCCGGTT
>NW_010241786.1:194334-211304 GCF_000690775.1 Eurypyga helias | reverse complement strand
AAAAAAATTAAAAATTTTTAAAAATTATTATTCTTGTTACCAATGCCTCTGACCTCTGAGCCTGTTGGTGGGACAAAGTTGTGGAAACTGCCCATTTGTGAATCTTGTCTTTGGATCTGGGAAGGCAGTTAGCTGAGTGTCAGAGGATTTCAGTCATGTCCCCCAGTGCTTTCCACCAAACCACATTTTGCTGTCACTGGAAAGGCACAAGTTATGGACAATAGCAGGTTTTATAGGATGAAGAATCCTGTAAGCAGCTTTGCTAGGCTAGTTACTGTCCTTTTAAACTTTCCTTTTGTCCTGTTGGGCTCAGTTTGACAAGATCCTTGTTAATATGTGCAGTTGTGAATGAAAATCACTGTACTAGGCTCACCTCAGCCCTTATAAACTCACTGTTTTCTGCCTTTATGGTCTGTCCTCACACTTTGTAGAAAAGTGAATCTAAGCAGCCTGCAGAAGTGTCAGAGTGTATGAGATATGACCCTTTTATCACTGCAGCCGTCATCTTGGTTGTATTTTCATTTTCTCCCTAATTTGCAGTTTTCAGAAGAGCAGTTGAAAGGCAGAGATGGCATATTTAGATTACATACATCCAGAGACACAGTGCCTTGATTGTTCGGTTTCATGAGATCCTTTCTTAGCCTGAGTGAAATAATGCTTAATCCCCTATAACCCCTGACAACATACTGGTGGTGAGCACATCTCTTCTTGCCACTCTGAGCAGGTTTCTGCATGTCTTCCTTTGTCTTATGTCTTCTTCATGTTCTTTTCCCAGTCCTGTTCCTTCTCTCAAGCAGTGCCAAGGACTGACGAGTCATCCCATTAGTGTGACGGCCTTCTCACCTTCTCTCTAGACAGAAGCATTTGGTGCCTCTTGCAGTGCATATAACTGCTGTTCAGCATGTCATGCTATTTCATGTCCATTAAATTTTCATACCTAGCCCAGGTTGGCTATAAAAACTTAATTTTGGGAGATGCTGGTCATTTTCACAGCAAAATAAGTTAAACCTAATAGTGCTGCTTTGGGCTTTATTTTCTCCATGTGTGTTACTACCACAATTAAAACCAGTCATCAAGGGAAGGATGGAGGTGTAATTCCTGTAGGGGTAGTGGAATTGATAAATTCTACCTGTGTGGCTTTTGAAATCTTCCTCTGCTCCATATGGTCTCATCATCAGTTTTCTGATGCATTTATGGTTTGTACCTTCCTTTTATGGTTGGAACTCTACACATCTGAGGAATGTCTGTGCAATGGGGAAGGGAATGATGGGTATGGAAGTGTGATGAATTCTTCACTCCAGAGAGCAGTTACATTTTTAAAGGCTGAAGTTAGATCATACAATAATGTCTATCTAGTTAGAGATGAGGTTAGGACTTCCTTTCAGGGACCTTCTTTTGAGCTGCTGCTGACATTTTCAGACAACAGGCCCCTACCTGGGCATTTCTCATATGTACATATTCTCCCATTACAGACACCCACTATTTGACCTGTCGGATCCAGGAGTGCTCGGAGACCAAAAGGAGTGGGCCATTTTCACGCTCCATTGACATCAGCTCCCTCGTTGTTCAGGATGAATATATCTTCATCCAGGTATGTTGACTTGATATGAATGTGACATGAACTCTGCCTGTGTGAGGTAATAGTTCTGTGCAAGAGAGGAGCCTTATTCCTAGGACAAGTGCATGGGACTGCAAGTCATAAGGGCTGGAAGTCTATATCTGCCTATTATTGATCGGCAGAGCAGCCTGGGATAAAACAGTTGATCTCTCTGCTTGTCACTTATGGTGAATCTGATATGTTTTGAAAGTTCATTCATCAGTAATCATAAAGGTCCATAGGTTTCACAGAAGCTCTAACTTGCTATTGTTGTGGCTACTTGGAAAACACAAAGAAGCTAGCGATGAATTGGAGAGAACAGAGAAGAACAAAGGAAAGGAACGAGTGATCATCTTAAAAAAATTGAAGGGTTTATGCTGATTTGACAGACAAGTAATGGTAATGGAGCGAACAAAGATTTGTAGTAAGAGGTAAAATAGCAGTGAGCCTGGAAGGAGATGTTACAGGGCAACTTCAAAGTAGAAGATGGCTGCAAATTTGTCAGCTAGTTGATGATGATTTGGGAGGTGAGGAGAAAGTGTCAGAAATTGAATGAGAAACTACCTGGTTTTGAGATTTGCTGAGAATACATGGGCTGGGTGGAACAAGGCCATCTCTCACCATTTCATACCTGTGGAAGTGTGAGAATCAATAGTATGGTATGGAAGAACACTTCCTGAAGATGTGCCATTTGGGTGAAAACTGGGAGACAGGCTGCAGTGATTCCAGGTCATAGAAAGCTCAGGAGACACAGAGATTACTGACATGATAATGTTAATTGCTTGTCACCAATGCTGAAGAGGGGGAATGAGATGAAGCTTGTTTCCAGGTGGTACAGAAAAAACATATGCTTCCCTTTTTGAGCAAGACTGGGTTGTGTTAAGCTCCTGTGCTACTTACTGGGGCAACATTTTTCTTGAATGTATCAAAATTATAAGAACGTTCTGCTCTGTTTGTTGAGAAATATTCTTAGAAATGGCAGTTTAAGTGGGAAAGTTGATAATTCTGTGCAGGAATTAAGTGGAGGACTGGATCCATATGACCTGGGAGGACTGCACTATGTAAATAAACTGCGGGCACTTGAGTTTCACTGGCAGACAAGTACTCCTGTGAATAAGGGTGTCTGCTGCTCTGGTGATGACTGATTGCTGTGGGAGCCACAGCTCTTCTCATTCTCCCGTTCAAACCATCCTGTTACCACTTCCTTTGGCATCATGGGGAGACCCATTTTTAGAAGAGACTGACAATGTAGCTTTAGCAATGTAGTAAGTCATGATTTGACTACAGGCAATGACTTTCCGGTCGTTAAATGCTCTACTCTCCAAGGAGTATTTTAGAGAGAGACTCTTAATCTGGTGGTTTATGCCTGTGGCTGAGGGTATTGTGGAACATCACATTCTTTAAGTCTAGTATGAGGCTTTACAGATGTTTCTCATTCCACAGCTCCCATCTGTGTTAAAATGAGGCTGCTCTGTTTAGAAATGTGGGCTCACAGTGAGGTCACCTGCTTAGTGTGAGCATTCCTCTGCCTCACAGCATCAGTTAGCGGTTCAAGCTGATAGCTGTTAATAACTTCAGTTTAAAAAAAAAAAGGGTGTGTGTGTTTGTGTGTATACAAATACATGTGTGTATATGTAATACTTCAAATGCCTTGACTACCCCCTTATTATAGCTTAATGGGTGTTTGAAGTGAAAATCATATACCCACACTTGTAAAAAATGTTAAATATACACACTGAACATTGCTGCTGCTTTGGGCAGGAGACTCTCCCTTTCACAGGTTGTCTATCACTTCCCTTCTTTTTTATCCCACCTACAGGATTTCTGACTGTCCAGCAGCCTGTCATAAGTGGCTGCAGACACTGGGCATGGATTGATTCCATGTAATACTTGAGTAACATGCAGACGCTTCAGATTCACAGCACACACCTCTCTGAGCCAAAGGTGTGTTAAATCCACCGTGTCCAGCACGTGGTCGATGGGCGATGCAGAGTGTTTGCTCAGTACATATGTAGGAGTACTGATAGGTCCTGGATGCATTAGTCTCACAAGCCATGTGATGTAACTGCCTATTATGGGATGTTTCAGATTCACTGTGTGCACTATGTCACATGCATATCATTCTGTCTGGATAATCTTGGACAGAAATACAGGAGCTAGCTCTTTTGAATTTCAAATACGAGACAGAAATGAATACATAAATATAAAATTAAATGTTAAGAACCTGGTGAGGTTTAATAGCGGCATAAAAGATGGGTGCATGAGTTCTGGTCTGTCTGTGCTGGTACAAATCAGAAGTAATGTCTTGGAGTAGAGGGAGGACTTTGTCTTAACTTTTGTCTTATAACCAGTAGATTTTTTAGTTTAAGATGGTAGTCTGTGTTCCTCTAAAGTGAGTGGAAAGATCAAATCCTTCAGAGGCAACTTATCTTCTCTTATTGCACCTATTGCAGGATGAGATGGGTCTCTCTGAATATGCCTTTATCATTAATATTAGAAGAAACCCAAGTGTAGCTTAGAGAAAACCCCTAACTTTTTGACAACTAAAATTAGGCAAGATGAATCCCAGCTATTGTTATCGAAGTTTTAGATTTTCTGTATACAGTTATTTACTAGTGAATATCCATTCTGATCAAGTTGATGAACAGGCCTATAGTGTAAGATTCTTGGGAAGCATTAACCTGTGTATTTGTGCACTCAAAGCAAACATGATACTATGGTGCATCATGGATAGGGGAAAGAAGAATAAGGAAAATGTTATAGTGTCATTATAAATCAATGATTCCTTATCATGTGGAAATACTGTTGGGCAGCACTTCTGAAAGGATCTTGCAGAACTGCAGTGCAAAGAAAGAAAACGAGAATGATTCTATGCTTGAAAAAACATGTCCATGGAGAGAGTTTGAAAAGACAGGAACTGGTTACCAGGCAAAGGAGATAAATAACATAGCACATGATGAAAAATGTAAAAGGTAATGAAGAAGGAAGGACTAAATAGCTACTAAGAGAGAGTAGGAGAATTCTTATGAATAAAACAGTAGGTGATCACTCTGCATTTATTGATTGATTTTCTATGTGATTGATCAATAGTTATTTAAGGATGTCTAGCACATCACTAAGATTGGATAATTCAGCATAAATTGGTACATTAAGCGAAAATCTTGCCCTCTGTTGTGTGTATAAGTTTTCATTCAGTTCACAGCTCTGATGTAACCAGGAGCCAGTATCACCATCTTCTTTCATGGTTAATACTTAAAATTCATACAGCTTGCAGAGAAGGTCATTTATTTGTGAAAAAAACCCCACCAAACCTTGGAATATGTCTGAATTTGTTTACTCTACCAAAAAGGAGCTAATTTAATGAGCAACTTTGCCATTAAGGTCAGTGTCAGTTGTGTTCATTGATAGAGCTGTGCCATAGCGGAGCCCATTCTTTCTCTACAGCTGTAACGTGACATTCTCTGTGGCTGTACTACCCCTTTCCTTATTGGTGGCTTTGAGTACTCGCTACTGAGATAGTATCACTTTCTAAACTTAGGTACAGAGATAACCTGCAACTGCCTGTAAGATTTGACTTCCTGACAATCACTTGAACTGCCGTGGTATTCTCATATGCAGAGTTTATGTTGTAAGACCCAGGGGTCAGGGATATTCTGTTGTTTTATGCATTAATCTAGTCTATCGACATTTTGGAAAATTTCTGTGGTAAAAATAAATCACAGAGGAAATTCTGGGGAAAATATTTTTCAAGCAAGTCTTGTATCAGGGTTTCTAATATAATTGCTCAGGTTGCTGAGAAGAATCTAAAATG
This sequence comes from Eurypyga helias, assembly GCF_000690775.1. Lineage (NCBI taxonomy): Eukaryota > Metazoa > Chordata > Aves > Eurypygiformes > Eurypygidae > Eurypyga > Eurypyga helias. Next base: position 205,896 of record NW_010241786.1, on the reverse strand, counting down.
CAATACTCTTTAATGAAAATGGGGATTATTTTCCAGGAAATTCTGTTTTGAGTGAGAAAGCATTGTTTGGAGAAAAACTTGTTATTTTCCTATAAGTAAACAAACAACGTCAGCGCTGCCTAGTTCTTTAAAGACTGAAAAGAAGAACAGGAATGATCTGTGTACGTTTCCTTGCCAACAGATGAAATTTTTTCACTGAATGCAAGAAAGCATGAGCAAATATCATCACTTATTGCAGGGATTGAGGAGAGTCTGGGCCAAGAAAGCCTCAGTACAGTGTTGCTTATCTGTGGTCTGAGAACTCCTAAGGGTGTATGAATAAGGCAGTGTGTTCACTGGAAATCAGCTTTGCTGTGTGACAGTGGTTTCTGCAGAAAGCAGTGTTCTTGTGGACAGACCTACAGCTGCCATAGGGAGCTAATTATTGCTAAGGTAAATTTCCCAGTTTCCCAAAGGTAATGTGCCAGATATCCCAGGTGCAATAGCTCAGTGGTTCTGCTAGGTGCCTGGAATCCTGTGTTGATTGAGCCTGGCTGCTGCTGGGGACTGATGACATTCCCAACACGCTGCTGCAGACCAATGTAAAGCCTGTGTTTTCACACAAAACCCTAGGTATCAAGAGGGGGTTGAGAATAATGATGAATCTCTTCAGATTGTTTGCCATGAAGACTGCGGTGGTGCTGCTGTTTTAACGCTGGTGGGTTAAGGATTTAAGTGAGACAAAGTTTACAAGGAGAGGTAGTATTTTTTATGAGATTGAAACTGGTGGGGTTACAACAGGGACAGATAAGCTTTTGGACATAGTCATGAGATCCTGAGGGGCTTGAGGAAGGATTTGGTCTCTGAGAATTGTAATTTCTTTTTTTTCCCTAGCTATAGATGTAGGTCTCCAAATATGTTTCCTCCCCCTATTAATCTTATTGGGTTTTCTTTGTGTAAACCCTTCAGTGTGTGGCTTTCCTCCCAGAAGTCATACCAGTGTAGTTCAGCATCCAGTTAATACTATACCTATTACTCCCTTGAGCTTCTGTCCCTGTCAGTGTCTGGAGACCCTCAGGGTAACGTTGGCCTTTTTGATTTGAACTGGCTGTAAGTCAGTGCAGAGAAATGTGGGTAGGTGATCCATACCTATCTTGATTGGGTTTTTTTTCTTTATTTTTCTCTGGGATGGTGCAGACCCTGATATACCAGCAGAGCGCAGCTGAAGTCAATCTGAAATGTAGCTTGGACTTTTAGTGCTTTCCATGACAGTGACAAAGCTGCTGGGCATGGAAGACTCCTCTGAGATTTAGAAGCTGATACTTGGTTTGAATTTGGGGATGGTGCCTGTTCTCTCTAGCAGGCCAAACAAATGCATTTGGAGATGCACACTCTCAAATCTGCCTTTGACTGATGGTCTCACCTCATAAGGGCAAGGAATGACACCTGCAAGATCTGCTTGAAAAGGGTTGGCTGTTGGCTTTAGACTCTGCTCCATTCCCACTTTAAATCGGAAGTTCTTTGCACTGTTATCCCGACAGGCATGCTGAGAGGCAGTACTTTATCACTTTCCAAGGCCTTTAGAGTCTGGGAACACGGGTGCCCCTTCCCTTTGCCAGTCCTATGGCATAATTTATCAAGGTGTTTAACTGCAGACTGAAATTCATAAGAGGGTCTTGTCTCTCAGCTGGTCCCTCCTGCCATTTCTTTTCCTGGGAAGCTTTCTTGGCAGCTTTACATGCAATTTCATTTTGTGATTCAGTCTCCTGGGAGCCCTGGGAACTGCACAGCTCTCTTGACTCCACATTCCTTCGTGGCAGGTTGTCCTGGGACATGTGATGGTCCCACATCCAGAAAGCTAAGCTGCTCTGGTGGTTGCCCTGGCTTTTTTTGAGGTTGATGCGATGAAAGGAAGCAGTGTGAGGGGAGCTGGGAAGAGAAAGTGAGTCTTGGCTGTGGTTTCTAATCTCCTGACTGAGATGGGATCTGTGGCAGTTCCATTTAAGAGCAGACGATGGTAGTTAATCAGTTTGCACATGCAGCAATGTGGGAGCACCTGCAGTTCTTATAGATGGCAAGAATTCCATGTGGAAAGTGAAAAGTTTAAGTGAAAACACTCTTTGATACTGATCATGTGTATGGCTTTCCTTCACCCTCTGAAGTAGTTTTGCACTTAGAAGACATTGGATTAATTCAGCAAGTTGCACAGCAGGACAGCATCTCAGCCTGCTCACTAGCCGGAGTGAGAATGAGCAAATCCAGCATTTCTCCAGATGTTGTGTGGTGCAGCTAAGTAGGGCTCTTACAACACACATCTGAATAATTCCTCTGGCTCACAGGAGCAAACACTTCTGCCAAAAGCTGTTGAACCAATTCAGTCTTCTTTTGCATCACAAAATCTCCTTAAAACATACGCAGATGTCAGCATTCACCCGCAATCACTGATAGCTTCTTATAGCACCTATGTATAATATTGCCTTTTTTGGATGCCTGGAGTTTTGTCAGAGTGTGTCCAAAAAATTCAACTGAAGTAGTTTGATGGAAAATGGCTTTTGTAGGAAATGCGTTTTTTAAATTTTTAATCTGAATCAAATTCCATTCTTATCAAAGTGGATATATTTATGAGAACTTTTACATTTTAGGCTTGATAAAAACCAGAAATGTGTTTTTTTTAAAGCTTTAGAACTGGGGTGGGGGCATATTTCTCTTTAAGGCTTTATAGTAGAAAAAATAATTCCTAATTCCATAAGCTAAATATACATAAGCTTAGCTCAGACAAATAGTTTATTACTATTAATGGTTGTAACTTTGGCTGTTTAGCAAAACTCAGAAGTGCTTATGTTTACTAGGACATGAGCATATGTTTCAAGTTTATTGGGTATTTAAGGCCAAGCTATATTAGGATATTTGCTGAATCGAAGTCAGTTATCAGGTGAGTAGACTTCAACCAGCAGCTGCAGCTGAGATTCTGCCAATTCATGTGGATTACTGAACTCGGTTCTGAAGATGTCAATTTATTAACTTAAATAACTAGTGAATTTCCCCATGAATAAAGAAAGGAAAAAGTTAGGGTTTTGATTTTTTTTTAAAAGTGAAATTTCTCAACAGTGAAACAAGATAGGAGGGGAGAAATTAAACTCTGATTTCCTGGTCTAAAGCCTTCTCTTTATTTTCATACAAGCTAAATACACCATGTTCAAATATAAATTTCTCTCCTCCATTTTTTAACTAGGAGCCAAAGGTCTTAACAGAAATCAATCCGTGCAATTTATTTTTAACTTCACCCTGCTTAGCTACTATTGATTTTTATCTTTGCAATCGATGGTAGAGAAAACGGCTTGGCGGGACAATGGAGCACTCTCCAACTTATGGGGTTTAGTCTTTGAGTCTTTTATTGAAGAAATCATTAAAAGCTTATTATGAAACTAATAGGATGAAGACGTTTAAATGATGAACATGATTACACCTGTTTTATTGGTGAATAATGCCTGCTACAGCAGATCTTCTCTTGCCCTTATTTAAAATGCTGGACAGCACTCCAGTGGGGGAAATTAATCCATACAGATGGAAGAAAGTGCATCCCAGGTGCTAGTAAAGAGCTTTTATTAAAGCAAGACAGGCAGTAAGTAGTTAGCTACTTTCCTATTCACTGATGGGTTCTTTTCATCCATTTCTAGCACTGTTTCATCTTTGCTGTGCCAGTTATCAGATTTGGAACTTGAACCTAAAAATCTGTTGATAAAAAATGATTAACGTTTTCCTTTATTTATTTATTTAGGTAGTTTGTTTCTTGGGCTTTTTGTGCTGTACTTTTTTATCACTCTCTCCCCTTCCCTCATGTTGTCTGCTTTATCAGCATCGTCCCTTAGCTGAAGAAGTAAAGGATTACCTTGGCAGAATTATAAGTTTCCTCTGAAATTCTTCAGAAGGAGATTTAATGCGTACAATTATGCTCCTCTCTTAAGCTGGTTTCTGTGTGGGTGATGTGCATTTGCAGCTCTAACATGGCTCCTATTTTGGTGCACATTTTCTGCAGGAGTTGCTTTTACAAAAAATCCAATATTTTCACTCAAGATTACCCTGTCCTATAGCTGTGCCATCATAGCTCTGAGGGGAGATGGAAGTGTACAAGGACTGGGACAGTATTTGTCTTAGCAAATTTCAGTGATGGGTCTAACACTCTAAGAAGTGTCATGTTTTCAAAACCTGTTTAATTTACCAGGTAGCTTGAGGGTGCTTTGCACACAGAAACACCAACCCGCATGCCTCTGCTGCATAGAGACACATATCTCCTCACACTGAAATAATTGTGTATTGCTTTAATGACTGTGCAGGAGATGTTAATGAAAACCACAGGAGGATAATTCAGACTAGATGGTACCTGTCTTGATGTGATTTATGCTGGGGCAGTGGAGAACCTCACTACATAGAAATGTCTGGAAGTGGTTTGTCCTGGCCATGGCATATAATCAAGAAGGAAGAACATTACAGTAGGCTCGTGCAGATGTGTTCTTCCTCATCTTCTGAATCTCTTGTGACTGGCATTGGGGTTAGGTTTTGGAGAGGAGGCACAACGTTTCAACCCTCATGTTGCCAGATCTGTGCAAGGCCTAGACAGTAGCTGTCCCTGAAGAACACCAAAATGACTTGCTAAAGGTGTGAGTCGAGTAGCCTGCCTGCTTAACTCCTCCATGCTTTAAACCACATTTTGATTTAGTAGATTTTATGCAGTGAGGAGGGATGCCAGGGCATCCTATAGAGGAGGTGGAGAACACAAATCCAGGATGCTGTTACAACACTGCTAGAGTGTTTCTCAAATTTCTGCCAATTCATTTTATGTTAGTGGGGAGGAGGGAACTCTGCAAGCAGAGGAAGTCACCTCAGAAAAAAAGTGAGGGATTTATGGAAAATAATCAAATATGTACTATCAACTTCTTACTATTGACATGCATGTTTAAAATTTGGTTCTGTGATGGACTGAGTTGCCATTTACTATGCTTGAAGTGGGAGGTAAATTACAGGAATCACAAACATCTAAACATATCTGGTTATTGTGGGTTGATCTGTGCTATTACCAATTTTGCTTTGAACATTGTCAGCAGTGTAAAAAGTAGATGACCCATTCCAGTAACGATGCAGGACAAGTGGTAGTTATTGTAAACCACCCAGGCTGATAAACGGCATAGAAAAGAGCCCTCTGTTCTCTTTTATCCACTAGCTTAGAAAGTGGCTGCTATCTGCTCATTGTCTCTGTTTCTCCACCAAGGCTGTGCCTCTAATATCTTTATATATATCGTGTTCTACTGTCAGTATCAGTGCATGTTCCTTTAGGCTTTCTTCAAGTGGCAGGAGGCAGGGGGGATCTTGCCTAGCCACGAGTTGTTTCAGAGATATAGTAGTTCCATGTTTCTTATACCAACACCTGCCTTGCATTAGAGATTATGGGTCCCAGAGATAGCTAGCCAGGAAGATGAGAAGGAAGCCTGGTACACTGTGGACTGCAGTTCCTGATATCATCTAGGATGTCTTTATATTCTGGGACCTCTTAACTCATTCTGCTTGCTTTCCAAACTCTTTTAGATGATGTGGGGTTTTTTTTCTGGTAGAGCAGAACATCTAGCTAAATTTTAATAAATAAATTAACAAAGAAAGAAAAAAAGAGAAACAAAATATGTCCTTAAGGAATTACACTAAATCATTAACAAGAGAAATGGCTTCGTGTGTTTCTAGGCATGTCACAGAAATTAGGGAGATGAATGGATTCTATGGCAGATTTTCTATAACTCTCTGCATCCTTCTGAAATACTTACCATCTTCTACATTTGATGTGCTCTGTCCCGTTGCAGGTCAGTAATGGGGATGAGCCAGCATATGGAAATTTTCAGGGCTTCAAAGAGAAATTTCTCATATTTCTCTTAAGTGGCAACTGATAGAAGTGAGACCAGACTTTTGTCTGGTAATAAAATGTGGAAGTATTAAAGAAAAGTTATAGATGATGAGTGGAGGGAGGAAGAAAGAACACAGGTTAGAAAAAACAGATGTGTTTAATGAAGAACACATTTGTCCAAAGGAATCATTTCCACTGGCCAGAAGCCCAATTAAACACATAAAACAGAAATCCCAAAAAACAGATTAACGAACCAGTCATTAGCAGAGGAGGAGGAAAAAGACAAACCCAGCTAATTCTGTACTGAGCATTGACAGATGAGCTCACAGCAAATAATTGGGTGAGATTCATCAAACGTGAACTAAAAGGAGGCATTAGAGGGCAAAACACTATCACATAATCTCTGGGATTTACAGTGTTGGAGAGTTTGCTCATAGGAAAAGGAAAAGTTCATCAAAATAAATTAAATTGGGCCTTCCAAAATTCATTCTCTACCACAGTGCTTGCCAAAACTTTATTGAAGGCTTGATAATCTTTTTGAACTGTTATAGCTGTGCATGTAAATCATGCAAAGATGAGGTTCTGGCTGGGAAAAGCTTCACACAGTTCCTGCCAACAGAATTGTGGGTGGCTTCGTATTAACTGGCTCAGAAAGACCACAGACCACAAAGATTTCTATTTCTAAACCTTTATCAAGGTGACCTAATCCAGGTAGAGGACTGAAAGGGAGTTTAGCTAATGTATAGTGAACTTGAACTGTGTTTGAATCCTACCTTTCTACCTTAAACAAACAAACCAACCCAAAACCCTCCAGGTATCAGGTTGCAGTGGCATAAAGCCAAAAAACTATGTAAAATCTTCTGAGTGTGACAGGCTTGGAGTAGATCCTGTCTTGGCACAGAGAGGGAAGTTGATCACCCCTTGATATTTCTCCCACTATGTTCATGTCGTTAACTTAAGATTGTGGATTGTTCCCAATGTTAATTAGGCATCATAGCATTTACAATGTATGTAAACATTCATGTCTGCATCTTAAAGATGAGTAGATGACCGTATCTCAGCACATCAGAAGAGCTGGATGGGACCAGCTGGACCCAGGGTCCTTACCAGTCAGTGGACATATTCAGTCCTCTCTGTACTCTGCTGCAAATAATGAGCTGGTACTGAAGTCATAACTGATGTAAAATGAGTTCATGGGGCAAACTGATATCATTTGAGAATTTGGATTTTCCACTGGAGATCAGAACTATCACCCAGAGAAGATGGGATATTTAAATATTCCGTAGATAATATGACCTAGAATTGTGCATTACTTTGGGCAAAGTTTGTACAGCTGATGATAGATAAAATTTTTGCTGTTGAAACACTGACACAGATTGCCTTGAGAGGTGGTGGATGACTCATCACTGGAAACATTCAAGATCAGGCTGGATGGGGCTCTGAGAAACCTGGTCTAGTTGAAGATAACTCTGTTTATTGCAGGGAGGTTGGACTAGGTGACCTTGAAAGGTCCCTTCCAACTCAAACTATTCTATGATTATATGATATTGCAAACATGAATTTGTGTATTTGAGTTGGACTGAGCATGAATCAACTGTATAGTCTGTTCTCTCCTGTGAAAACTCTATATGGTAATATTAGATGTGAAAGATATCCTTTGGAAATAACACTCTCGGCCCCTTCGCCATCCTCACAGCGGGAGAGCAGGACCCCAAAGTGCTGCTGTGCCAATCCACAGTGCACTTTACATGAAGTGAGAGTCAAGTGACTCATGTTCTTTCCCTGTCTCTGCCAGTGACTTGTTTTGAGACCATAGACAAATCACTTCAGATTTTCCTGTATGTGTTTCCCCTTGACTTTAGCTATATGTTGTCTGTAAAGAGTTTGTTTGATATTATATAGCTAATTTTTCTGCCTTCTTATACGGTGTGTAGTATAATGGTTGGTGGTTGTTTGTTTGGTTTGGGTTTTTTTTTTTTTTTAATGTTGGGAGTGTTAAATGCAGCTGTGATAACTTTACAGGTAAAAATGGCAAACAGGCAGAATGAGAATTCTTAGTATAGAAGCCTGTCCTATTTCTAAACCTTCTTTTCTCTCCAGTTCTTCAGCGTGTCAATAGAAAAGCCTTATCTTGAGTTGATTTGATATCAAATTTCATGACCAGAAATATTGTGTCCTTTGAATGGTAGCTTCTCTAGGGAAGAAAGCTACTACCTAGAGGTGATGATATTACTGAGAGTATAATTGATGCTATAGCAATATTACATGTAGGCTTATTCTGAAATATCACTGTCAGATAAAAGGAGGTATATCTAGAAGAGAATCTGGGACCTTTCTGTTAGCTTTATTGGAAACTTAAGAAGCCAACAAATGACATAGAGAAGTGCTTTGTGTATTGTTTTATCTTAAAACCTGCAAGACTGCCAAAACAGCAGACCGTAGGGTTTTCACTGACGTAAACCTTGTTGTAGCCAGACCTGAAATGGTGCTAGAAAGAACACCCACAGCAAGAATAAGCGACTAGTGACAGGTTTAAAATCCCATACTTCAGAAATTATCAGGGCTAGATTTCATTGATGCGTGACATTTATGTGTAGCCTTTACAGCACATTCAGTCCATAAAACCACAGATTTGGATGTCTGTCAGTTCCCCCTCCACATCCTCGTTCAAACACAGTATGGTTTCAGTAAAGCCAGTTTTATAGTGACAAAAGACATCTAAGAGCTTAGTTCCAGCCTTCCAAGAGTACATTCATTGCATTGACTGTTTGCATTAAATGGTGCTAGTGTGGATCTCTGCTGTTAGTCACCGTAAAAGGTTGTTGGAAGACATCTCTTGCCCCAAGGAACTTAGAGTGCAAACAGACAAGGCTGAGAAGCAGCAGAGGAAAGGAAGATTATCTCCTCTTTACAGGAGAGGAACAGAAGCACAGGGACTTGCCCAAGTTAGCTGTGCTGGAACCTTGTGATAAAACTAGATCATCTTCTTTTTTCCACTCAGGACCTTAAACTTTATACCCACATTTCCCTTTTTCCTTAGATGTTGAAATCGTGCTGGTTTTGAAGCATGAGAGACAAAATGCAAAGTTCAATAGCACAGCTTAAATAAATAATGCTCCAACATTCTCAAGTCTGAGATTTATTTGGAGTTATACAGATGCTTTTAGGGAAAGCTGTGCAGGTCATAGAAATTTACCTGAAAAAAATGTTTTTCAAACCCTCTTAGAGGTGTCAGCATAGGGTGTCTTGAAAAGGACATCATTCTCTTTCTTTGGTGTTTCCACAGGTGACAACTAGTGGACGAGCAAATTACTATGTGTCATACAGACGGGAGCCTTTTGCACAGATTAAATTGCCCAAATACTCTCTTCCTAAGGTGAGTGCACCATTTATGACCGTAAACTGTAATATATTGAGTAGTACAGCCTGTCCAGTGGTGGAGCACCTCTGTGGGGTTCCTCTTTGGGAGCTCCATTTGTTGTGCTACTTGAATAATTATTCTTAAGTATGGATTTGGGATCTTAACCTCTCCCTGCCTTTGATTAGGGAGTGTTTCAGGAAGAATCGTTTCTTTTTTCATCTGTAAAGAGCAAATGGGAACGAACAGGTACCTCAGAAAATAGAGCTGAAACCAACTTCTTCTTGATAAGTCTTCCATGAACACCTTTCCCCAGTCCTACTCTGTTCTCTATTAATGATTTCTCTGGAAGCCTGGCTGTGACACTGGGGACCCTGGAAAATGGTTAGGATGCTGGGCACTACTGCAGTATCCATACAATGAAAGAAGCACAAGGTATACAGTTCCACTGTCCCCATCCTATGGCTGAAGTCATGGAGTTGGAGTTTGTTCCCTAAAAGTTGTGACTTGTTGATGCTTTGGACACACAGATGTGTGTGCTGCTTAGGAGATGACTGAGATGGCCTAAGATTAACACTGAGTGGCAAAACTGGGAAGGAGAAAAGTCAGTACTTCTCATACAACTGTGCCTGGATTTACTTCTTAGGCCTTAGCTTCCTACCAGATCAAACAGTGCAAGCCTCAGCAAGGAGAATATGTCCCTGGAATAATATTCAAATTCCATGGTGCAGTCATTGCTTGGGATTGTGTACAATAAAAAGGACCAACCTTTCCAGTGCCTCGGCTGGATGCAAGATTCTGGGTAGCCTAATGAGAAGGTGACACCACTGCTGCGCTTTGAAGCCTCAGAATGGTTGTTGAGGCTACTGTCACAGAGGACTGATAATCAACAATAATGACCTTCCCCTTCCTTCCAGAAGTGAAACTTTTGGTGGGATAATTGTAAAATAGTTGGCTAGATTTGCCTTGTGGACTGGATATCTGTGGGTGATAACTGCAGTCTAGTAGATATGGCATATTTGCTTTAACTTGAATCTGAAAACTTAATAGCTGTGAGAAATGTACATCTCAAACTTCTAGTGTTGCACCTCAACTTTGTCCCATTTGGGCTGATCACAATCCACAGTGTATTGACACCTACCTAGCACAGATATAGTCTCACTTGTTTGCCTCCACGGCACTGTTGTGGGAGTCAAAATGTCTGACCGCACACCAACTTTTGGAAACCCTGCTGCCATTTTTCAGGAGAAAAATATTAAGTTCTCACCTTATGGATTGTCCTTGAAAGCCGTCCCTCATTAAAAAGACAAGTGGATAGAGAGAATGACTGCTCTATGATTGTCCTGCTTTATTGACTGATGTTGTCACAGGTTGTTGGCCTGTTATAGGACAGATTTGTTTGTGGCCCTGGTTTGGAACAAGTATATAGTGTAAAATCAGAGATACTTTTGTAATTTAAAAATTGACAGTACTTTTAGGCTAGAGTCATGGGAAAGTCTCCTAGCCATGTAAAGGAGACTTGTTTATGCTGCCCTTATTCAGTTGAAGAACATTTTTGCTGTACAGTAATAACTATCCTGTCAGCTGTAGATTTATGCACTCTGCTGGATTTGTACATATGTGAGGCTGGCAATAGGATAATGCAATATTTCCATTGTAACTGGTCAAAACAGTTTGAAGTCATTGGGTATTTTGCTTTATTTTCACACTGCTGGAATAAGTTGGGCATGTACTTAATCTCTGAGGAATTAGAGCTATTGAACAAGAACAAAATTCCTGATTTAGTCTTCCTTCATTGAGGGAAATGGCAATTCTCCCATTGATTGCACTCACCGGAACAGAATTAAGCCCTCAAATGTTTTTATCCTCATCCCATGCTGACAGGTTATGTTAAGCCTATTAGAAATATCCCCGTATAATCAACCCTAACTTTTCATCTAGATACCTCTCACAGAAGGTTGTTGCCTCCTAGGCAGGATGGGAATATTGAGCTGATCTTCCCCCATATATTCTTCCCCCAAATCAGGTCACTCTGTCCTTTGGGAGGCTTCCAGAATTATGGTTTCTTGATGCAGAAACAGTGCAAGAAATTAATCAAGGCTCCTTGGCACCCTGGAGAAATTTTAAATAGATACAAATAGATAAATGAAGTCCCCATAGAACCACAGTGATTTTGCTTCTAGCTGAACCAGTGTTAGTTTGTTCAACAACAGTGGCAAGAATGGAGTTCTTCAGTACTCATCACCATCCTGGAAATAATTTCCATGAACCTGCTTTAAAAGAATACTGAGAAAATGCACTGTCAAATTTCTGATATTAAAACTAACAGCTCTTGCTG
>NW_010241786.1:165900-194323 GCF_000690775.1 Eurypyga helias | reverse complement strand
GAATCCAACAATGGTTAGTGGGGGGATTATTTGACAGCCTGTATATAGTGGGATCATAGATCTCAGACAAACGCTCAATAGAAAACATACGTTATCAAAAATCACTGCTCGCATCTCGCATTAGCTCAAACTGGTTCCTATACCTCCTCATCGAATAAATATGAACTCCCCCTTTTTTTTTTTTTTTTGAAACTGGTTCTTTACCAGTTGGAAGCACAAGCCTGTTGGTTCAGCATGTGGAAGGAAATTGTCACTTCTTTTAGCCTGGTGCTACACTACACTTAGTGACTGTGAGGACTCTAAGCTCCAAGACTGTGAATCCCCTATGAGTGATAAAACTGGCTTTCAAATTTATAAATAAAAAATGAAACTGGATGAAATTCCTTGAAGCTACCAAAAATGAAGAAAGAAAAAACCCTTCACCCAGCTGGTGGTCATTAAAAAAAATGAAATGTAGAAAAGTCACAATGGTAGTAATTTATTGGCTTCTCTAACAGAAAATTGTTTAAGATACCTATAAGTCATGGTCCATCTCCAGTCTTTCATAAGTCATGGTAATTACTACATGTCCCAAAGGGCAAAGAAATAGAGATCTTCAGTAATAGGCCTTTTGTCTTCTTTTAACAGGACATGCATATTATCAGCACAGATGAGAAACAGGTCTTTGCAGCTGTTCAAGAGTGGAACCAGAATGATACGTACAACCTGTATATCTCGGACACTCAAGGGGTGTACTTTACCCTAGCCTTGGAAAACGTGAAAAGCAGTCGAGGACTGGAGGGGAATATCATCATTGACCTTTATGAGGTATGTAGTAAAGGTCACCTTACAAAGAACAGCAATTGCTTGCTAGTTCAAGCAAGTGTAAATCTCTTACCAACCTTACAAGATCTTTGCTTTGGGATCAGCCCAGAGGCATTTACTGGATTTGATGCTGAGCCGACTCATGTGGGAATAGATGCAATGCATTCTTCTAAAGGTGTGACAACTGGTTGCTTTCAAGTCAGTGACTGGCTAGCTATGTGGCATTTCCAAAAGGGAAAACCATTATCACTCTCATCCTCATGTGGATATCTAGAGAAGGACTCAAAATACTGTTTTTCCCCTTGAACGGCTAGGGACACCTACTTGCAGGCAGGGAATATGGATTCCACCTTTGTGAGCCCTGAGCAGTTTGTGAACTATAAGCAAAAGTTTATAGGTGCTATTTGCCTGGAGATAACAGCTGGAAAACATCTACCCTGAAACATCTTCCATTCTCATTCATCTGCCAGGCCTTTCTGCCTTGGCCAGCAGCAGTCCGTTCAAAGCAGATCCTGGTTTCTTCAGAAAATTCTGGTTTTGGTGTGTCATAACTTGTTGGATGGAGGATTTGCTGAGATTCAGGTCTCAGTGCTTTGCCACCAACAAATTCGTAATATTAATAGTAGTGATTGCAGGCTGACTTGGCAAAGTTGCACTGTTACACAGAGAAATGCGTTTGCAGTGACATAAAGAAGTTAGGATTATACATTTGTTTATTTCAGCCATAATAGTGCCCATTTAACAACATCATCAATTTGTTTATAAAAATCCAGGTAGTTTAAGGCAATGAGGGAAAACTCAAAAATAATGCATGGATCAGTATAAAGGACAGGATTTACATTTTATTTTCACCTACTGAAATATATTTTCTTGCCTCTGAAAAAAAGATGCATTTCTTTATTGTGATGAACCAGCTAAAATAAACATCCATCATCTCCCATTCCTTGAAAAAACTCTATATTCCCCAGCTGCATATCTTTACTGTTAAATGCTGATAGAGGTTTTCAGAGTCATTCGATGGACAGTATCACTCATGGGTCTTTAGAGCAGAAGGATTTTCATTGTGTCTGTTGCAACGAAGTTGCAAATTTGCAGGAAGTTCCTTCTTCCTGTCTCACTCTCACAGCTGTGAAACAGAGACCAGACTCAACACAAAAACTTCTAGGGGACGTTTTGACAGGATCATATTTTGCTGGAATGAGTTCTACTGACAAAAATCAAAACATTTGGAACAACTGGGTTGATTCTGACAGAATTTGGAAGTGGAAGGAAAGCGAAGAAATCAAGTTTGCAAAACATCAGTGTTTCATCATATTATATCATTAATGTTTCATCTCATCTGCTGCTGAGACCTGCTGTCTCCCATGTTATGGCAGTCTGGGGAGGGAGTGAGGCAGACCACATCTCCAGGCTCACAAAGCTCATGTGTGGCACAGTGCCTGCTGTACCTTCAAACCCATCATCAGCCTGTCTGCAGGCACTCAAGGAAATCCAGAAGTGGGCTGTTTCCTAGGGATTTGCTCTGTGAATATCCTTGTCTTTTTCTTCCAGAGAGACTGCATGAGGCTTTTCAGCTGTGCAGGCATCATAAGATGTACTTGTAATGCCATTCACAGTCTTCTAAGGCTGGATTGAGAGGACTTTATTGCTTTTCCAGAGACCTTCAACTCCCGAGAGTGCTCAGATGATCCTTACTTTTGGCCTGTTCTTCCGATGTATTTTTTCATCTCTCTCCATTTTTCCTAGGTAGCAGGGATCAAAGGCATATTCCTGGCTAACAGGAAGATAGATGACCAAATCAAGACTTTCATTACCTACAACAAAGGCAGAGACTGGCGTTTGCTGCAGGCACCAGACACTGATCTAAGAGGGGATCCTGTAGTTTGCCAGATGGTGAGTGAGAGACATTTTCCAAAGCACAACTGGCTCCTTAAGATCTGCTTATTTTATTCATTGAGTTAACAAAACGTCCTGTGAAAATGGGTAGGTAGGATTTTGACAGTCAGGGAACTGCAGAGTCCAGGTGCTCCAAAACAGGCACAGTTTACAGACAAAACTTCAGGTTGGGCTTACTGCTGTAATTCAACAACATTCAGTGAACCGTCATTTTGCAGTAGGCTGTAGCCCCTGTTTTTCAAAGGAGTGGTATTTCTCTGAAGTCACAATGGTTAATCTCTCTTCCTCTGTTTTTTTTTCTTGACCTGTTGTTAAGGGAATTAAGTAGATTTCTTTTCCTATGGCTTCATATATTTAAAGGAAAATGCTGACCACCTTTCTTGACTTTTTCTATGGAACTTAAGTCAGAATAAGTAAGCTTCTTGGAAAGTGCTCTAGATCAGACTGTTAGTAAAGCAAATGCAGACATACTTGCTTGTTAATTCAGTGTTCCTGCTTCTCTTGCTCTCAGCTACTTTTGTGGTGCTTATTCAGAAAATGAACATATGCTGCTATTTGTAACAGTGCTAAGAGCGGAGGGGCCATTTTCAGAAAGATGAGAGGATCTGTGTGCTCCAAGGTTTCCTCTCATCTTTAACTTCTTGCATATTAAAGTGTCTGCCTTTTGTTTGTTTCCCGTCAACAGCCCTTTTGCTCATTGCACTTACATCTGCAACTCTCAGAGAATCCGTACACTTCAGGAAGCATTTCCAGTAAAGAGACAGCTCCTGGGCTGCTGGTGGCAACAGGTAAGGACGTAAGTGCCTCTTACCACTCACCCATCCCTTACTCTGAGCCTGAGAGTATATGAAATGTTTCTTGTTGGTGTCAAAGCTTTTGGTTCTGTTTCCACAAGTGCTGAGCTAATTCACATTAACTCCCATGTGCTGTGTGCTAGAAAAAGGTGTGTGGTCCTGACTGAAAAAAAAATAATGCCTGTCAGGTATTTGTTGCTCTGCAATAACCTATATGCAGGCTTAAGCATACACCTGCAAGGGATCATTACTAACTCCTCTCACTTGACATCATTACACCCACTGATGTAGGTGTCCACCCATTTGCTGGAGATACCATGAATAAGAATAGGGCCTATAATCATGGCTGGGCTCCTGGGGAGGTATCAATACGTTCCACCTTGTCAGTAGCAAGCACAGAGCTGTCACAAAGCCTGTTGGGTGAAGCCTGGACTTCATCAGTGCCTGTCTTGTGTATGGCACCTGCTTTCAGCACTGTACTGCTCCAAAACTAGCAGCACTTCATCAACATGGCATGGGTCATTGTTATTGTGGGTTGTTCTGCAAAACAGTGCTTTGGCAGGTTGCAGGGTTTTAATGGCAACCTGCTACACTGCTTTAGAGTAGCAATGCTTGACCCACTGTAATTAATCTTATAACCATTACAGGCCTTGGGTGCACACAGCATGCAACCTAATAAGGAGGGATGGGTCTACCAACCACACCCAGAACACCCACAGCTCTGTGAGAGCTTCTGAGCTAACAGAGTACTTTCTGAATGGCTGGTGCTATTATTGATAGGTATTTCAGTGGCTGGCCACTGAAGTGTGTAGGCTGTCCTGCCTTTTCACAGGAAGGTTCCTACATATGCTCAAATACATCCAAATATCTTACCCATTCTTTCTAAGGCTCATTTTATCTTCTTTGTCTTGTTCAGCCTAGCAGTGGCTTACAAGTGTCATGTTAGCATATTGCCTGTATGAATTTACACTGTTTCTTCCAGACGTTTCCATTCTCATGTCCTCCTGTGCTTCCATGTGTCTGCCAGGCTAAGCCAGAACCTGAGAGACAGGTTCCCTTCATGACATTTATATCTCAACAAGGGAAACACCATGTGATTTCCAGTTCACTTACCCAGGCCAAACAGGGTGAGATAATTGAGTTTAAACCTCCATATCTTCCTACTCCTAGCCAAGTGGAGTCATCACTCCTGGCAGGTCATGCTTGCTAGGTGGATGCTTAGAAGCAAGCCCTACTCATGATGCTGTGATTGTAGAGCTTTTTCTTTAACCATTTAAAAAGCAGATAGAGGCAGCAGGACAGTGATATTCTAGGCGGAGATCTAAATTGTTTGTAAATTAGGTTCTTTTCAAGCTGCCAGTGCATGGCATAAATGCTTTTCCAGTCTAACCTTTAAAAGCCAGAATATAATTTCTGCCTTCCTGCTTTGTACAATAAAAACTTACCCTATTGGGAATATACAGATCTGTTTCCACCAACCAGTTTCAGGACTACAGGAATGTCTCACCATGTTGGCGAATGTGTTCCAGGATAAGCTTTGCAACTTGTTCTCACAGGCATTGGCTGCTCAAACTCTCTGTGTCTTACTCTTTGATTTACAGTGATATATTTCCAGCAATGATGGGAAAATCAGACTCTTGATATGAGGGCAGAGGTTAGATTCTTTCAAAAAGAAAAATTATGTTTTAGGATCTAATTGTACAGCTGACAAATCCTCTTGAATTGTTTGGGATTTATTTACATTTGGTGGAGTTTGAATCCATGCAGCTGAAAGAAACTAGATGGAGAGAATGAAGAAAATAATGGAACAGGTTTTCACAGATAGACAGCTAGAAATGATAGAAACAGAATCTCACCTTTTTACTCATCTGCATTGTCACAATCTAGAAATCCCTGTTTAGCAAGTTGTTTTTTTAGTTTCGATATTTAAAATAAGATGATAAGAAATCTTACATTTCTGCCTTTAAGTAAATTTTTAATTCTTGAGGACAACCACTCATGATAAGACAGTGGGCTAAACAGACCTTTGGGCAGACACAGTAGATTTACCCTTGTGAACCTGGATGTCCCTATAGACTGTCCTCCTGTGTGGTTGCTCACAGCAGGTTTCTCTTGTACCTTCATCTAAAGCAGTTGGTCATTCTTGCTGGTGTCGGGGAAGAAGATTAGGTAGATGGACAGTGTGACATTTGCTACATCCTCAGCAGTGATGGAAAAGCCTTTATTGAATTACCCTTCTTCCCTGCACCAAAACTTTCATTTTCTGAAACAGTGTTGTCACAACAATGTGGCTAGTTGGATTCCATGGTGGTGACAGGAATGTGTCAACCCACATATGGGCTTTAATTTCTCATTTCCCAGCATTAAATGTCAGAAATTCAATTAACATTTTCATTAGTGTGTTTTTATTATGCTCTTGTTGATGCTACAGATGTGTAAGAGTGCCACCTCTCCCTTTGCTATTTTTGAAGAAAAAAATATTAGTTCTCCCTTCCTTTCATGGAAATTATACCTGCTCTATAAGCAGCCTCATTTGGAAGGTGTAAGAGTGGCTCACTGGGTAAAGAATTAATGGGCTGTGAATAAAGTTGTCATGGGTTTGACCACATTATGGTGGCTGTGGGCCACTGTCATTGGAGGCCTTACGATGGACTATCGGTCAGTGTTACATCTGTCTGCTTCCTATGGGACAGATGTTCATACCACCAGAACCCCACCTAGCACTGATTCAAGGTATTGTTGACAGATCAACAGGAAAACAGTTTCTGTGTGACTGTGGTAGCTTTTCCCTGAGCCACTGGGTGCTTTGGGAAGGGGGAGGTTGAGAACAAATTAATTTAGAACAGACCTGCATTGTTCAGTAAGCTTGGTGCTTGTGGAAATTTTAACTCTGGAAGCAGAAGATGCTGGCTGTAGGACAGTGTGGGGGGTAAGCTAATAAAGTCTATTCAGAGCATGTGCAAATTGTTCAGATATTTGGCATCTCTTTCTTGCAACTATTGGTGGATGCTCAGGCTCCAGAGTGCTGGGGATTCAGTCCAAGTTTATTATTTACTCTGTATTAAGATGTGTCACTGTTGCATTTGAAGTTGTTACAAAGAATACATTTCTTTTTTTCATTCATACAAGAATGTCTGATGCTTGCTTATGTTGCAGGGAATATTGGTTCTGAGCTTTCCTACACTGATGTTGGTGTGTTCATTTCTTCTGATGGTGGAAATTCCTGGAGACAGGTATGTTTTGCAGCATGAAGGAAAGCATGAATTCTTTCATGTTCTTCTCCTGAGCCTTCCCTTCCCTACGGAGCGAAACACTTACGTAGTACCTGATCTGTTTGCAGATCTTCGAGGAGGAATACAATGTGTGGTTTCTGGACTGGGGAGGGGCACTAGTGGCCATGAAACACACGTCAGTGCCCATCCGGCACATGTGGTAAGGAAATTTGTTACTTTGAGGTGGTTTCCTGATGGGCATAAACTGATAGTGGTGCTAATATCTCTCGTGTCACCTGGTCAACATCTGCTCATGTCTAGAAAATGAGTAAATGAGAGAATTCTTATTTATGTTTTACCATAATTTTGATTTTGTTGATAAATACGAAGATTATTATACCATTTTATAAATATAATGGCTATGCATATAATCAGACACATATATGAATTACTCTCTGAATTAGTCATGTACTATGGGACTTCAGTTACAGTTTCTGTCCCACAGACATATATACTAAGAAGTCATCCTTTGTACTTCAGGTATTTCTGAGAGGATGTATCCCTCACTTCTGCTTTTTTTTTTTCCGAATTTGGGATTACATTGCTAAGACAGATAAAGGGAGGGAAAGGAGAGGGCAGGAGGTGTTGATACAGATAATAGAGATATGTTGATAATGTTGGTATCTCCTAAAGGATTCCACTGTCAATTTCCAGAGCTACAGTGATGGTAACAGAATAGAGTTGGGAGTGGAACAGGGCAAAATGATTTCTCTGTTTAAGGTACTGTTTTGCTATTAATGGGTTATAACAGTGTAAGCACTAAAGGTACTGCTCAAAATTATCCTCTCCGTAGCCTTTGACCATCTCACTCCTGCACCAGCTAAGCACTGGAGAGAGGCTTTCTGAAATTCAGAACTAACCTTGTTTACAGAAAATGCATATATTAGCATCACCTTTAGTCTCTGGTCTTAGGTGAAAGAGGGGCATGGCTAATGGTCTGACCTACCCAGCTTTTAATGTTGTTTAGAAGTGAATTAGTTAGAAATAGCCTTTAGAGACAAGTTCTGTGTTCCTGTCTGCAAGATTGAGTTGTCTCTCAGCTTGGTGGTGCTAAGCACGTCTGTCTCATGCTCTTCACGCAGAACAGGAAACGTGGTCCTCAGTCAAATAGAAGAAAGTAATGGTGTTTGACAGCAGTGATGAAGTGTTAAGGTTTCCTCTACCTGAGTCATTATTGTACAAAATCCTTGTTATATTACAGTCATTCAAAAGCTGGCGACCTCAAGACAGGCTGTATTTACCCATCACGTTAATGTTCCAGAGAGGTACCTTAAGAACATTAATGACTACTTTTTCAATGTGAAAAGCTTCTGGATTTTTCATTTGTGACCTGACAGATAACTCTGGGGTGACTGCAACATAGATTTCTATTAAAGTCTGAATATGTTTCATTTGAGCACATTACCACCTAGCTAAAGAAATGACTGCTTTAGTTTTGGTGTGATTGTGGATTATTAACCACAGGATGTATTGGCTCATATTCCTAAGGCTTTATCACTTTTCTAGGATCTTCTTAAGACTGGGTGACCAAGTGCTCTCTAAGAGGTCTGTGCATCTGTGTGGGATTACAAGCAAGTCATTATATGCGTAATGAGGGTTGTGATCTTTGTCTTGCTTTCTAGTATTCAGCAAACAGGTTGTTTGTTGTATCATAAGAAAACCCGTTGCAGTCATAACATAATATATGCAGCCATACCGAGTCAAGGCCAGGAGTTAGTCTAGGCCAGCATCCTCTTGCCAGCTCAGCTGAACGTACAAAGGAATGTAGTAACTGGGCTGACCCATAATGATGTTTCCAGCAGACTTCAGCTTTCTGTCCACGGGTAGAATGTGTTGTTGTGTGACTAGAAACATTTGCCTCTGATATGTAACTCAGTAGCCATGACTATACCTGAAGAACCTTAAGGAAAGAGGACATCAAGACCATGTCCAAGTCTTCAGACAAACCAAGTATAAGCCGAGGCAGGAGAAGTGTGTGTGAGCCAAATATAGGTGGCAGCAGCAGCAGGTATATCAGGCTGTGGTATGCTGAGCTCTGAAAGAGTGGAAGGTAAGCCACTTACTGAAAGAGCTGTAAATCATGTATTAGCCATTATGACTGTGTTCTTCGGCACAGATGCATCTGTTTTTTTGTTGTGTTTTACCTTGTGAAGGCTCTTTGGAAAAATCACATTATGTACAAGTGGCTGTACTTAGATGTTGAGGAGGTTTTGGTCACAGGTTGACTTTCCATAGGAGCTGAGAACTTTGCAGAGTTCCCTTTCAGATGTTCTCCCTTTCCACTAAGTCTCATGAAATGGCATGTGCAACACTGTAAGTTCCCCACCTGCTCTATTAAAAGAGTAGTGATTTAGAGCTGTGTTATCAATAAGCTCCAACAGGTTTCCTCCAAAATTGTACCCTTAGGGACTTTGGAATTTGCTTCATACTGCCTCAGTAGGCTCCTGTTTTATGTGCAGGAGTGGAATAGATTAAAGGGTACATGTATATCTATTAGTTCTCAGGCTGAGACATTGTACAATAAGTTTCATCCTGGAGAAAAGAGGGGCAGATAATTGAAAAACCGAGAGAACTTTAGCTAAGCTAATGAAGCATGCTGTTCCTCAGAAATTGAAATGCTATTTAGATAGATAAGCATGCAAGCAGGACAGCATACAGATGCACAGGTGTGTGGGAAGATACATACATTTAAATAAATAGATTTGGAGCAGATAAGCTTTCTGTATGCTCTCTACTCCCAGCTTTCTGTCTTTGGTCTATAGTCAGCTTCCTATTCTGGCAGATGTGCATTGTGAGTCAGGTAAAAGTGTTTTGCTAGGTGCTTTGAGAGGCAGATACTTAGGGAACAGTGACTGCAAGCCTTGCCTTTCCACACTAGAGATCTGAGGTTGGTGTAACCTGTTGTTTGCACTACATATTACATTGACCTCCTGGTCCTTTGGTGGCATCTCAGGTAGTGTCCCTGGTATTACCTTCTTGGAGTGAGGAGGATTCAGTTTCCGTCAAGACCCTCTTGGACAAATCCAGGTGCTCGCACACACGCTCAGCGTCCTCCTCCCCCCTACTCTCCTCACCTGGAAAATAAGGCAAACCTTTTTTTCTGCTCACTTTAAAATGAGAAGTGTTCCTGCTATTCAAAGAAGTTTGTGCCATTATTGTCTCTTTGGTAATGTCCATCGGGAGTAATCGGTCAGCTTTCACAGCCCAGGTATCTCGCAGAATTACGGAGAACTCTGTAATGACCCTGCTGGGAGACGATCAAATAATTTTACAGCCAATAAACCTTTGTGCTTCTCTGTTTGTTATTCCTTTACTGGTATAATTTGGAGCTGAAACTCAGGGCAGAAATTGTGCAGGAGCGTTTGTGTGGAGAGCCTGGGGGCAGAGAGAAATTTGGTTGCTTTTGGTACTGTACATGAGCAGCGGCTCTGGGCGCTGGATGCTGACAGTCTGCAGGTTGCCTGTCTGTCCTGCTGCAGCAGCAGCTGGGTGTGCACACCCTCCTCTGGCTGTTTTCTGCACTGTTGTGGGCACAGACTATCAGGGTGATGCCGGGGCTGGAAGCTCCCTGAGAGCTTCCCAGGAGCTGACCGAAGTCCCTGGGAGAGCAGGGCAGGACCTCACAGGCAGGGCTCTTCGCACCAACCCGGCCAGGTGTGAGACAGCCCCAGCCCTGGGCATCAGGCACCATGTCCCTGGTGACTGGGACAGGCTGAGGCCAAGCAGGGACATCAGCCTGTGTGTCATGCCCATGGCCCACCAGGGCTTTGGCAGAGCTGGAGCCTGGCAGTCCTGTGGTGTCAATGGGATGGGGATGCTGGGAAGGGACAATAAGGCATAGTCTTGACCTAGCATGTCTGCTGGTGTAGTCAGACTGTTCGTTCACCTGCTCCTTTGTAATTAGCAGAGATGGAGGGGTTGCTGAGGTGTAGCTGAAAGCCTCTGCTAATCTAAAAGCCTGTTGTACTAATTCACCCAAGACCCTGTCAGCTGGGTTAGGATACCTGTGCTCTTTGATAAAAACAGACAGTAAGGCACATGGTGGTTGTGGGTAGGGACAGATGATTAAAACCCACTGAATTAACCTGCCTTGTCACTGACAGTGTGAACACTCTCAGCCTCTAAGAAGGGAAATGTTTTCATTTTAACCAGCATACAACTTTGCTTTACAACTGTAACTGGCAGAGAACACAGAGACTAACCATGGACTGTGGTTCAGTTCGGCCCCTTTCCTCCACTTCTCTGTAAAACGGACACCACCTCTGAGATGGCATGCAAAGCAGTATTAGTAGGTCTAGAGAGATTGTAGCTAATGCCATATGGTCATGCATTCAGGCCAGGGCTGCTTGTGCTCTGAGTGTTGCCTCATGCCAGATGCTGTTGTAGATCCAGAAATAGAACTTGGCAATGTCCTTTGATCCCTTGAAGTCTGATGTACAGCTGGATCAAGTATATCTGTGTTCTTATTAACAGTGATCATACTCCCTAAGGTTTTGGTCTTTCAAAGTACACCACAAGCATGTGTTAATGGTCTGGGAAATGGTGAAGATTGGTGCTTTTCTATAAATCTAGCTGCTGGAGCTTGCAGACCTTAGCCGACATTTAGTTGCTGCAGTTGCTATGAAGTCTTTTTATGTGTATAAATCTTGTCTGCTTCTATCCCAGGGTGAGTTTTGATGAGGGAAGATCCTGGAGTAAATACAGTTTCACATCAACACCGCTTTTTGTGGATGGTTCCCTTGTAGACCCTGGCATAGAGACCCAGATAATGACGTAAGTATAGAAGCTCTTAACTTTTTCTAAAATGTGATAGCAGAAGGGGATCATGGAGACCCCCAAGTGCATGATGAGCCTCCTGGTGTGCAGTGTAACATTATGTAGCTACACATGTAATGTTGCATAAAGTCATGGTGCTGTTTTGTGGGTTTTGCTGATGGTCACAGGCCCAGCTGGAGTGTCCATGGATCACATGACAAAGAGATGATGGAGCCAAACTCTTCCCAGTAGTGGCAGGGGGTATAACAAGGAGAGATGGTCCCAAGCTGTAACTTGGGAGTTCAGGTAGGACAGTTGGAAAATCTGCTTCTCTGGGGGAGTTTGTGTAGCCCTGGTCAGCTTGCAGAGAAGTTGTGTTTTCACCATCCCTGGAAGTTTTCAAGCCTTGGCTAGTTGAAGCCACATCTGCCCTGATCTATAGTTGGTGACTGTCTTGGGAGCAAAAGCTTGGACTAGTGACATTCAGAGGTCCCTTATCATAAATACTGCTAATAATGTATACCTTGGAACTGATGGCCCAGGGACTGCAGTGCTCTTCACAGGCCAGAGATCTTTATGACTGCACCTAATGTCAGTTCTGTGCTTGCTCCAGTTGTGCAGCTTGGCTGTCTTTTGAGATTGCTGCTGCTATGAATATCCCCAAACCTTGTTGTTTGCTATCTACATTGTGGACTGTACATTTGGTTTTAGCCAAAGGTGTTCTCAGTGTGCATATGAAGGGCTGAGCTCAGAATAACTTTCCTGGTCTCGGTGGAGTATGCTGTGATTCACTCATACTATGAAAAGAAGAACCTGGGCTGGCACTGATTATGCTTGGTCCTTCCTCCTCCCAGGAGTGCTGGAGCACTGGGTAAGGCTGGTGGAATTGGCGGAGGAATGCTGGCCCAAGAACAGTCCAGGATCTGAGTTTAACAACCAAAGGAGAGAGGGAACTTTTTAAGTTCAAAGGCATCTCTGAAGAGTCACCTGATGTCTTGCACAAAGCAGATCAGAGCACTCTGTTTTGGGATTCTGTACAAAACAAGGACTAGATGCACAGCCTTTGTTGCTGGCAGAGATGCCTTCTTACCTGTATTTTCTTTGAGCTGGCTGGAACAGCTTTCTGGAAAGGGTCAGAAAGCAAGATGGCTAAGATGCATTAGACTCTGCAGAGCATATCTGCGGTGACATGAAGGAGTGCCTTTGGTTGTTCACATCAGACATTATTGCAGCACTCCAACTCAGGGGCAGGAGGTATGCTATAAATTTCACACGCAGTCAGTTTGCTTTTCCTGCTTTCTTCACCTGCACATGAAATTCCTTAGGCTTCAGTCCATCTGGATACTTATGTGGCAGAAATGCGTAGGTGGATTTCATTGCTGGTGTCACTGGTAGTGACAGACTGAGAGTAGAGTGCTGGGTATGCTTGTCACCAGTTTCTGAGGGAGCTTGGATCAGATAACGGTTGCGTGTCTTGGGCATTTCTGCTAGTGATTTACTCCAACTGGGTTGCATGGTTTGTGTTGGTATGTCTTTCAGAACACCAGACCTACATCAGCCTGACACAAACCCAGGTGACTCTGTGATGAGGAACAGTCTGTACTAGTAGTGGAGCTCACCTTAACTGCAAGAAAGGGGCTGAGGGGGAAATTTTCTTCTTGCTAAGGGTTATTTGAGCTGGCTTCTTTGCCATCTATGCCATGACAGATGAAGTGTCTTGGTACTGTAGTTTTGGGAGGATCAGCAAGGGGTAGTCAAGTCTTGAATAGCCCATCTGTATCTCCTGTGCTAAAGTGTCCTAGGAAGGCCAGGCTAAGTAATTATGGTTATCCTTTATACCTATAAAGCATAGGAGTTGCACACTTAAGTTTGTTTCCTAAACAGTGCTGGGGCAGAACCGGTCAGCCTCCACATCTATGTTACAGACAGCTGTTGAAATTTTTATCAGAGTAGAGGTTGTATCAGTCGTGGTAGGGTTGCTAGTTTTTCCTTTACTTCAGAATCATGCTGTGGCTTTGCCTTTTTCTTCATAGAAATGGAGTACTTGTTTGTGTAGAGAAATATATCTGTACATCTGCTGCCTTGCTATCTGCAAATATTGCCCCTATCATATGATATACCTGTGAGTCTTTTCACAAGACTGCTGGGGGGAAAGACATCCTGTTGGGGAAATATATGCCAATCCCCAGCTAAAGATTAGACTCTGCATTCTGTTCACTCTGCATGTTTTTCTCCAAATGCAGTAATAATGTGTCACTTTCTGTGCTGGTTAATACGGTATTTTTCTGTGAAATTCTTTGTGCAATGTTTATCGCTTTCCAACCACACACACATGCAGACACGCACACACATGCAGCGAGACAGGTCTGAGCTCAAATAAATCTGCACATCAGCACCCTCATTGAAATCAATGGAGCTAATCAGTTTCAACTAGCTGTGGATTTAGCCCATTTACTTTATAAATCAATGTGGTTTTCTTTTGAGATGAAAGATGCATTTAAAATCTATGGTTATTGTAACATCTCTCTGTAGTCGTCTGATGGAGAACGTAGGAAGTGAGTTATCTTGCTGAACATTGTGTATCAGCTTTGTGGAGAGCTGACTCTTTTGAAGTCATTGCAGGCATTTTATTATTATTATTGCTACTGTTATTGGTACTGTTTTTATTATTACTGTCATTATTAGCAATTTTAAAACCTATTCTTAACAGTCTATGAAAGCCATAAAAAGAAATTTCACATGATATGTGCCATAAATGTTTAGAGAAATTCCTATCTGTAGGGTCGAAGGAACTGAGGAAAGAGACCATTTATAAAGCCCGTATGCAAACCATTTATATGCAGATCACTTGGGTATTTCTCACAATGACAGTTTTGGTAAACTCATCCAGAAGGGCAGTGTAGGATCATGCTGAGCTTGTGGAAGCTTTGGCTGAGAAGAAATCAATGTGTTTCTCTTGCTACGGGCCATTCTCTGAACCAAGGTAACACATGGTGTTTGGAGGTATGTAAAATTTCTGTTTGAGGGTAAAAATCTGATTTCAAGAAGCTGATGAGAGGATCACAATGCTTTGGGGATCAGCATACCCCAACTGAGGATGGGATCGGTGAGAGCTCTTAGAGTAGAAGCAGGGTTGAGGCAGGAAGCCCAAGTCTGTGCTCACGTTTGTGTACTGCTAAACTGGATAGGTTGGTGGCTTTTAAAGAGTTGTCTTTCATCCGGGAAAATGCAAAATATTTCATTTAGTGGTCTTGGCTGATTCCTGTTAGGGAAAACTTTTTCTATTGATTTGCATCAAAGTAGTCTGTGTTCCACTACTTCTGGAAAATAATAATCTGAGGGGAATGTGTATTAAATAGTCATTATACTCCAGCTATTATTAACATATTGCATTATTAACAATTTTATCATAATGCTATCTTATTAAAATCAGTATATCAGTAGAATGACTATTATTTCCAATCTTCATTTTGTGGCACATCCTGTGAGTGGGGTCTCTGGGCTGCAGGAAGCAGCAACATTTTTGACACAGAATTTCATACCACTTCATGACTGTTAACGCGAGCAGTTGCAGTATCTGTCTGTATTGTTCCAGCATCCTAGGCTTTTTGGATCTTCTGTGCTTTGTGCTGTCTATATGTGTTGTGCAGTATGGTAAAATCTATAGGTTTGCATGTAGGGGCATAACATGATTCCAAATATCTCAGTGTAATTTGAATTGGGAGTTGCTTTTAGTGGGGAATTAGACAAGATATCTTGCAGAGGTCTGTTCCAACCTATTTTATGATTTTGTTATTTCATACAGCTGTAAGTGTGTAAGAATTAATTATTTCCTTACAAGCATAGCTGAATGGGCTCCGCTAAGAATATAGTTTTGTGACACACAGGAAAGTACACGAGACTCTGTGAACTGGTCTAACTTGGAGCCACTGGCTAACGAAGGTGAATCCACTCTCCCTTCCTCCATTCCCGGCTTATCATCCACTTCTGAAGATTCTTTCACTGTTGTTTTGACACTCACCTCATCTGACAAGATGGCCAGTTTACCTCCCTTAGTGTCACAGCAGTGTGAGAGATGTGTACAAAAGCTCATTGTAGTGTGGTTTGGGGTTTGGTTTTTTTTTTTTTAAAGAAAACAAAGGGTCCTTTAGGAAAATAATTCAAATGCATTAGGGCAATGGGTTGGGCATGTTCTTAGGTGACCCAATGAGTGCCTAGAAAGCACTAGTCTGTCTGAAATCTACAGTTTTCTAACTTCTGTCCCGTAGCCCTCACTGGAGAGTAGTATGTCTTTTAATGATTTCATGTTCTATTGAGTCACATCTAACGTTTCTGTGTTGACGAGCCATGGGCACAGCATGTTACTTGCCTGAGGTGGTTCACTGGGGAAAAGCATCAGATTGTATTCTCCTTCCAGTTAATTGTGATATATCTAAACAGAAGCAGTATTTGCTCAAGAGAGTTGCTAGTCTGCACCATTCAAATCAGAAACAAGAGGTTTTTGAGGGTCCAGAGAAGGGCTTTATGTTGCTCCAACTCTGACTCATAATTATTGCCTCGCCACTTCATCTCCTGTGCTAAGCATCTCTCCAAACCTACATAAAGAGAAATAACCTTTTTGCCTCACAGCACTGCAGAGCTCTGCTGTCATTTTCGTAGAGTCATTAGACATGTGTGTGTGTGCAGACATTTATAGATGGGGATCATTAAGTTCGTCTGTGCTGATAAATACATATTTATGTAGACACACCCACAAGTGTATATATAAATATATATGTCTCTATTTATGTATATTTAATGATCCATATATATCTGTGTATGCATCATTGAGCATTAATGTTTTCAGTGAGAGGATTTAGTACAAGCGGGTCTGCCAACGTCGCTGACTTCTGCCCTTGGCTGTGTATATGTTAGAAAACGTTCCTGGTTGAAAATTCATAGGTTATAAGCCCTGGCCCTTTCCGACACCTTCTCATTTACATGGCCATGCAGCTTTACCAGAGATGAAGTGGGAGCATTTTTTTTGCAGGAGACCCATAAAATTACTAGCAATCCATCACTGGGTTGCCCCAGAAGAGTGAGAAAGAATGCATAAGTAGTTGAGAAATGTTGGAAAAGGTGAAATGGAGGCCAGGAGATGTTTGAGGTGAGATAGAGAGCATGAAGAGCACAGGCCATACCAAATCAGACCAGAGGTCACTTTAGCTCAGCTCCATGCTCCAACAGTGGCAAGTAGAGGATGCAAATGTATATATATTTTAATAATAAAATTATGATTCCCTTGTATGTTTTTCTCATTTACAGAGATTTGCAAATAAGGGATTTCATTGGCCAAGCCTACTATTCTTTGTATTCATGATTTTTGGTATTTTTAGTGTAGGGGTTTTTTCCCCCTTAAATACCTTTAAAAATTTATGAGTCAAATTATCATGTGGTCAGGAGATCCATGAGTTATATTCTGAAGAACTGACTTGTGGAAGACATCAGCATAGTATGTACAGGTATGGAGGCAATGTGGACAGATGTCACTGATAAAAATGTTGAACAGTGCCAGACCCAATACCAATCCCTGAGGGATGCTGCTCATCACTGGTCTACACTCAGACATTGAGTTGTTGACCACAAGTCTCTGAGTGTGACCATCCAGGCACTTCCTTATCCACCGAGTGGTCCATCCATCAAATCCATACATCTCCAGTTTAAAGACAAAGATGTCATATAGGACAGCATCAAATGCTTTGCCCAAGTCCAGATAGATGGCGTCTGTTGCTCTTATCCACCACCAATGCTGTAACACTGCATTCTGCTGAAGTCTTGCTGTCACATTTAAAAGCTGATGCAGGAAAGAAAATTACAAGCTGACACAATGTCATTGAAAGAATCTTACCCTTTGCTTAGGGGTAGGGAGGGAGCTGCAGATCTGCCACCTCTGTATCGTACTGAGAAAAGTAAGGCAGAACCAGCTGATCGAAAATAGTGCCTTCTCTGGGATGTGGTCAGAGGAGCTGGCCTTCTTCCTGCTGTGGACCAGCCTTCACCCTCCATTGTTGGCATCCTTTCTAGCAATCTCAGCAAATGAGAGGAGAGGTGAGTGGGTGGCAGAAACACCAAGAGATTGTTTTTCCTAGAGGAACTGAGGTTCTTGTCCAACATGCATAAAGAAAAGACACAGACACAGTATTCCTCAATTCTTGTGACCCAGCAGACCTTCAAATTCTCCTGCCATCAATCTGGTCTCTTTTTACTTCACTGTTCTTGAGAAAAAGAGAAAGAAGCTGTCTGAAAAAAAGATTTTTCTTTGCAACTTCTGCTGCTGCTGAGCTCAACAGAGGATTTGGTGAAGAGGGAATCTGGAGCAAAGTTTTCACCAGAGGTCTGTAGAAAGCTAAATCCAACTTGCAGCTTCCAGTACAGAAAACAACAGAAAGAGTCATGTACGGGGGCTGTTGTGGTAAAGGATTTTGAACTTTATGTCTTTGGGAACCACAGCTGACCAGCCAGTCTGTGCATACTCTCAGACCTACCAAAACTGTGGGGTTTTTGAGAGATTGGAAGGCAGATTTCAAACCCTGACTTATCCGAATTGCATAGGTACCATTAGCTACCTAGAAGGGGCTGGTAGGTTGTAATTGTTGCCACTGTTGTGGTTTTATCTCTTATTTCAGTTTTCCTTTCTTGTTATGTTTGTGGTGTGACCAGCTTTATTATTGGCTATGGGGTTTACTGCAAGGCTCTGATGCATCCGTGTGAGTTCACACTGTCCTCACTCGCAGGGCTGTGCAAACTGCATGTGTAAATCTACATAAATCTTCAGAATAGGATCTATGAATTAAAATGAATCTGCGGAAATAACGACAGCACGCAGAAAGAAAAGTAAAATTTAGAACTTGATCTAAGAACAAAAGTTACAAACATAATTATTAAGATAGGAATCCAAAATGATTGAGAGGATATTGGCATTTGCTATAGTGAGCTGCATTCCTGTATCATCTGATCTAATTTCAAAACCTTCTGGAAGTATGAATAGCTGGGACTTTGTGAGAAAATTATCAAACTGCTAATGTCATCCAGTGACTTTACAATGGACAAGAAAATATGTGTTATAGGAATTCCCATTTTATCCCAGCAGATGATCAGTTTATATCCTGGAGTAAGACAGTTGACTACCCATATCATTATCTTGGTTTGCAAGACTTAAAAACATTATTAATGATCACAGATTAAACAGTGTCTCTTCCTTCCCCCACCTCCCTCTCTGCCAGAGGAGTAGTATATTCGTTAGCCTTTGGATTGCTGCACACATTCACCTAAACAGCCCACAGAGGCACGGTATTGATTGTGCTGCTGATCCTTGCAGTATGAGCCGAGGTCTTTCTGTGGCACCTGAATAGACAAATCAGGTGATGAGAACATCTGCTTAGAGTAATCTTTCTCAGACAGCCTCCTATGATTTATTGGACGTTAGGAGAAGGATGTCTGTGGCCTGAGTTCAGTTCCCAGCAGCTGTATCATGTACTCGGAACATTCCTGGCAGAAGCTGTAACACATGGAGAAGGTATTGGGCTCTGTGGCATGTATTGCTTATCTTTGGCTTTCTGGGGCAAACATCACTCTCATTGGTTTCAAGTGCTATTTATGGACAGTAGATCAAATATCATGCTAAAGAAATCAACATCGTTAGTTGTATTCCACAGGTAGGGAAATTGAGGCAGAACAAGGGACTTGGCTGTGGTCAGTCACTGAGCAGGCTGTCATGGGGAGAGCTTGGCATTAAATCAGGTCTCGTGGGTGCCATCTGGGTACCCCACTGTGCGGACTTTTCCCATGCCTTAGGAGGAAGGAGATGCTGAGTCATGTCTGTAATGCTCAAATGAGGTGGATGGAGAGGTAGGCATGTGCAGAGAGGAAGGCTAGAAAAAGGTGTGCTGACTGGAGGGGTTTATTCACCAAGTGAATAAGAAACCCTTACAGAAGGAGTCAGAATGAGCAGCCAGCTCATGCATGATTTCTTTTCTTTAAGTAGAAGGACAAGTATTGCCTGATGACAATACAGTGGAGATATTCTCATCTAGAGGCTAATGTGGTTTGTTTCTTGTGTTTTTAAGTAAGGCCAGATGGATTATAGGTCCTGTGCTGTCCTGCTGTGCAGAGCACTCCGGCCTGGTGTGAGGTGCACAACCAGGGGTAGCTGCTGTGCTCGCATACGTTCCTCAGTCTTTCACCTTTCCCTTCGAGCAAGCCATGAAATATCCTGGTGCCCTGATCCCACCAGCACTCGAGGACTAAGAAACCATACGGCCTGAGCAACTTTTCAGCTCAGCCTGGCCCTGACCCTGCAGGGGTCAGCGGGTGCTTCAGCACACCAGCTTTTCTGGGAGCTGGGGAGGCTCAGCGCTGGGTTGGCTGCAGAGTTCACTCCAACAGAGTTTTCATCACTGGGCTGCAGTGAGTGGTGGAGAGCAGCTCTCCAGGGCAGCCATACTATCGTCTGAGGCATCTCACATAGTTCAGATAGTGCTAGAAGCCTTTATTCCTAAGGAGAGCTTGTCCTCATTTGGTCATTGCACATGGTTTTGTTTCATAATCCCTTTGACCCAAACCTGTGAAAATTACCCCACTATAACCTGTCAGCCAGTTGCCCAGCCAGGTACAGATCTCATCCCCTCCTCTGAGGCTTCTCTGATACCCTGTGCCAGGCAAAGCTTGTCACCCTGGTTCAGCACAAACTGTCCCTGTCACGTGTTTGGGGCTTACACGTTCTGAGCAATGGCTTCCACATTTGTGTTGGAAATCTGCTGATTCGTGGGATGAAAGATTGAAATGACTGAACATGCTATGTTATCCAGCTTCTGGCAAGGGGGCAGCACCTGCCTCTGCTGGCACCTCCAACCCATTAGTGGAGGAAACACTCAGATTGCTGATACCTGGCAGTATCTTTTCTAGAAGAAGCATCTTAGGGTTTCAAAGCTGTCAGAAACTGGTTGTCTTTCATGAATGCTTCGAAGAAGAGCGAGAACACCTCTGAAAAACAGCATTAAAAATTAACGTGCTTTCCCATCCCCCTTCCCAGGTGTCTCACACTCGCTTTTATGTTGCTGGGATTTCTTTTGAAGCAATTGTCATGTAAAGTGGTTTGGGAACATCAGCAATAAATTTTTTAAAGACCAGATTTTCAAAAGGTTTGGTTTGTCACTCAGTAAGTTCTTATTTTGATAGCACATTGTATTTAAAAAAAAAAAATCCCTGTCTCCCCCATTGCCTTCTGCATTATTTGTGCAGCTAATGGAGAAATTAAGCCCAAGCTGTAGGGCTGCTTCGTAATTATACGTTCTGCAGATTACTTACTAATTACACTTGGCATTACTTGCTGACTAAAAGATCATGCTGTACCATGTCATTTGCAGTGGTTTTCCTCTTCTGCAGGCTCTTTAAAGGAAGTGCCCATTGAGCTGATAAATAATCCCAGGACCGTTTTCCAAAGGTGGGGAAAAGGATCTGCCATGATTGTACTGCAGGATTTTTATTGCAAGATTTTTTTTTTTCTCACTATTCACAGAAACTCTTCCTCTGCCTCATCATTCCTTCCTGACCTGGAACCTGACAGGGGGACAGCTTTCCATGACCAGTTCAATATGGATTGCTAGTCAGTGCATCTGGCCAGCACTTTGAATTTCTCTTCTGTGGAAAATGTCCATGTCATGACATTTGGTTTCGCTCAGAGGTGGAAATAAACCACTTTCTTCAGATTTCATCTGCATGAAAAATTCAGTGAAATTGTCATTTGACCCTTTCCCTTGGGAAACAGAATACTGACCAAGATTTTCTTGAACAAATTTGTCATCATGCAGGCTGCTGTCTGCTGTTGGTATATTCTTGATAGTTTCACTGTTGTTCTTTTTCTCACTCTGAACAGCATCAGTAGGTCTTGTATCTGAGATGGTCTAAGGGAACTACACTAATTTGCACCATCTGAATATCTAGATACAAATGGATGGTATATTTTATTTGTAAGAAAATGCATCTCTTCTTTTTAGAAAAAAATTGCCATTTTTCTTACTCTCTATCCACAGACAGAAGTGCAGCAGCCCTGAATCATCACCCAGTTGCCCTCAGGCTACTGTTCCTAGTTAACAGGTCAGCCAAAAGCAACTGAATTAAAAGCTCCAAAGTGGCTCTTAAAGACCATATTTATGGCTTAGGAAAAAAATTAGACAGTGTTTTTTGTCAGCAATTGCCTGTCTTTCCCAGTGTCATCTTTCATCTTTTATGTTTCCTTTGTTTCCAGTCTCTTGCTCCCTGCATCATCTTGCCAGTCATGAGACAGTATAACTCTCACTCTCCCTCTTCCACTCCCCCTAATTGCGGTTCTGTGTCTCTCTCAATTAGGTTCTGCTTCCTTGTCTCAGTCCCTTTCCATCCAATTTCCATGTAACCACTGACCTCCTTTAACGCTAATTCCATCTAAACTCTAATAAAAAAAACAATCGTGAGGTTACACAGCCCATTTGGTTTTCTCTGAAGTCATGATTTATGTTTAATTCATGGGGAAGTAGTTCATCTCTCCCTCCCCATTCATAAAACCTAACCCTGTTGGCACAATTTGCAACTGTTCCATTGCTGCTTCTGTGTTTTTGGCCCTAACAGCTCAGCCTGCACATAGGGGCTAGTCTTGTTGTGCTGCTGCTGTCTTGCACACAGATGGCTTCAGATCCAGATTTTCTAACAAGCCCTTTTTTTTTTTCTTTTGGTGTGTGTGCAGTCACAGCGTTTTCTGTTATTGTCTCAAAAGTTATAAATGTCAACAAGTGATGGAGATACAATTCTGTAGCAAGTCTTTCTGTAAGTGTGTGCACTGAGCCAGGATCTTTAGCTTATGCTCACCATTTCCCCAGGTACTGTAGGACCAGGGTAGCCTGGTTAGTGGAGAGAAAAAATCCAGACCAAATCAAGGCAATGGGAAGTGAGAGAACCTTGTACAGGGAGAGAGTTGATTCTCAGCTAGACACCTAGTATATTTGGCTGAATCTTGACTCTTTCTGTTAGGCCATTCCCCCCACCTCTGGTCTATGTTACTCAGTAATGTGGATGAGAGGAAAATGAATACCAGTGTTGCCTCCAGGTATTCATGCCATGTTGCTGTTGAACTAACCAGTTGTCCCGGAGCATGGAGCACTGGGACAAAAAGTACAATAACCAGCAGCAAACCCCAATTCGGATCTGTCTATAACTCCATCTCTGTGCTGGTTGTACAAGTGCCACAATAGGTCTCGCAAAAGACCTTTATTGTCCAGGCTTGCCAAAAGCCACAGGAATGGAAAGGTAGAGTTTAGGCATATGCAGACTTCACCTGGCAAATGCTCAGGTCCACATCTACACATCACACCCAGAAGTTAAATGGCTTCAGAGCTTATGACAGCAGACCAGCCAAATTTTAATAGCTCTGGTCCTTGACTTGAGCACTGATGAGTCCAACTGATGCTGCATGGACCTACCCTGGGTGACTCAGGGTCAGCCCATCTGATACTTATCCTAGATGCTTGTGGAGAATAACTCTCCAGTCTGTGCTATGCTACTGTGTTGAGGGTGATGTTGACCAAGCCCTGCTTGTGAAACCACATTGGTGATACTTGCTGGAAAGGGAGGTTGGCTCTGGACACTTGGTTAGCTCTTAAAATTGCAGCAGTAGCAACACGTGCTTCTGTTTACTGGACATCAAAGAGAGTGAGCACCTTCAGTTGTGGTGAATTCACCACTCAATGTTCCTGCAGCTGTGATTGCCCAGATCTGGGGCTGCCTCTCGTTTTGCAGAAATGGCCAACAGATTTGTTTCCCTGCCAGGAGATGGTTCTTCAAGATTGTGCTTCCTAGCAATTCTTAGGTCTGTCCATTAAATAGCAACTTCTAGCACTGTCTGTTAGAGGCACAGATATAAATAAAGAGGGATTTTAACGCGAATCAGAGAGTGATCTTTCTTCATTTTGTCCATCTCTGCATTCCCACAACAAAAGCACAGATCCAGGTCAGAGGAAACATTTCCTGGTTTGGGTGATTTTACCTTTTTTTTTTTTTTATTGCTGAGACACAAGGGGCAAAACAAAGCAAGGTTCATTTCAGGCTGTCCTGAATTAAACAATCTATTTACGATGACCCTGCAAAATTAGCTTTTCCTTCAGTATTATCAATTAAAGTATATATTTGGGTCTCTTTCTGTCTAGTTTTCTGTTGATCCATCCGTCAGCTTGTGTAGCTCATCTCAAAAAGTGTTGTCTATTAAGTATATTTTTTTTTTGCCTTTATTTCATTTTTACATATTCAAAATGATTAAAACTTAAACAAGCTATTCTGTAGGGTCTAATGTTGTTAAAATCAGAGGCCGCCATGGTACTTTGTAAGAAGCAAAGTGAAGTACCTTTTCATCTCTCTCACCTTGTTGAAGTCCATCAACAAATGCCTCAGAAAGGAGGGTATATTTGATGTTTTGTGTAGTACAGATGATCTTATCAGCTGCTTCCTTCTTGTGTATCTTTAGTCATCTGTCTCACTGATAGGCACAGCTGAGGACAGGAAGCATTATCAGAGACTTTGACCATTATCTCCCATTACATGTAAGAGCTAGGCTGACTAGTGAAGATAGAAGTCCTCCATCTATACCCAGACCAGAGAAGTACAGACAGCTTCAATGCATACTTGCTCCATATAATGTCCTGCTAGTTTACTTCAGAAATGATATAAAGGGACTTGATTTAGGCATGAGAAGACATTTCTATTTCCACGCTTGGGCAGCTTGTCTGGAACTGCCAGCAGTGATAGACCCAGGTGGATACAGCTGATGCCTTTCCTGTGAGTAATACAGAAGCTATTACTTGAGAGGATCTGTTTCTCATACTGTAGGCAGGGACAGGGCTTGAATCTATGAGCCAGAGGTAGATAAGTTATCTTGTGACCCTCAAGTCATTCTGTTGACCTGTCAGGAATGAGCAGTATTGAATTACATAAAAAACACAACTATCAACAATGCAAGGAATGGTAAGGCAAAAGCAATGCATTTTGACAAGAGAACACTGTATAAATGTAAAAAGCCTTTTAAATAGTTTCTGTACAAGGTTATCAAGTCAGTATATACCATGTATGAAAGTTACTGTGTATTTAAAAAAATTAATGAAAGATATAATTGTAGGAGCATTACCAATGAGCTTTTCCAAAATGACTCCATCATGAATCTGTAAGCATTTCAGAATTGTTTTCCAAGTTACTATTAATTTTTTTTTTTTTTTCTCCAAATTAATGACATCCAGCTCTGGCAATAAAAGCTTTGCCTTGTTTCTCCAAAGAAAGGATTGGGAAGCATTTTCTGGTTTCCTAGCAATGGTTTCAGTGTGAGTTATGCATAGAGCCAGTTGAGAAGATGCTGTCCTATTAGCTAAGATTTTATGTGGTGTTTTAACTGCATACTCTGAGGGATGGAACAAAACCTATTCTGTCTAAAGCCTGTAAATTACCATAACATGGCTTAGGTTGGACAATCTTTGTTAAATTGAGCTTAGTCAGAAAACTGACTCTGTCTAAATGCCATCTGAGCTCCTGTATTTATTGCTTCTCAAGGACTTCCAGATCAGACTGCTTAGATGAAAAAAATAAAAAAAATAGCTTTTTGTGTTGCCTTCCCAGAGCCGGACCTTGAAAACACAGCTCACTTCTTTTGTCTTCTATCCTTGCAACAAGCAATAAGAGCTTTCAGGTAGACTATTGTAGACAAAGTTATTGAGGCAACATTCATAGTACATTATGACCCCTTTTCCTCTGTATTATAGTGATAGTTTAGCTATATTTATTAAAATAAATCCACCTCCCCAATTTAGTGAGCAAAGTAAATGAGACGAAAGCACATGGGAATCAGATAAGGTAAATGAGATGGTATCTTCAAAACACTGTAAGGACTTGCCAGTTGAGTAGGGAAAAATAAACTTCCACCAATCCCTTTTTCCATCTCTTTCCTTGGCACTTCTTTTGTTTCTAAAAGAGGGAGGCTCAAAAAACAAACAAACAAAAAAAGAAGAGAGAAAACACACTTCAGACTGCTGAGGTAATGAGCACACAAGATTTTTCCCCCTTCAGGCAACAAGAGGTTGTTACCTCCTGTAAACTATCTTCTGTCTTGCCTTTTACAGCTCTTCTATATACAACAATCCAGATGTACATACTGGAGCACTTAATGCTAAGCACTTACTGATAGCTGAACACTAGCAATTTGAGGATGTTGTGGCTCTTTGCTGTCTGCCCAATTCTGCCCGTCTCTGTTGGGCCTGGCTGCCCCAAAAGACATAGAGTGAGGAGGGGCCTATGGGCATGCACCTTAGTCACCATGGAGACATATCCAGTGATGTGGTTCACAAAACTGATGAAAGCAGGGTTCAGCTGCAACACCTGCAATGCTCAGTCAGGGTTTGTTTCCTGTGATGGGTTGTTTAGCCTATTTTTAATTCCACCAAAGATGAGAGTTTTCATCAGTTCCCAAGGAAAGCTGGCTGAGAGTCCAGTGGAGCCTCACAGGTAACAAAGCACTCTCTTCCATTCTTTATGTTTGCGCACTCTCACAGAACTTTCAAATGCACAACAGAATCATGTTGAAATGTAACATAACCTTAATCATGTTGGCTGGGCAATCAAAAGGTGCTGTAGATGCCTGGTCAGCAATGCTCACAGGGTGCAGTCTCCTGCTAGCTGCTCGGCATATGAGCAGCTGTTATCTCTGAAGGCTGCACTGCAATGGTTGATCAATCTTAAGAAGCTTTTTATGAGCAAGGCTGAGGAGAAAAGTTACTACTTTAGGAATCAGGTGACCTAGAACCATCTCACAGCACAGAGGAAAACATCCCTCTCTGCTCACACTCCTCTAATTACTTTTAGTGTAGTATTGTTTCCATTTAAATTATAGCAATTATATACAAAGATCTCCTTTGAAATCATTTAATTAAAGAGTAGCTAATGCTCTGTGCTTTTGGAATGCTAATATATTGCCTTCCACTTAAGAAAGTTTTTTTCCATTAATTTTCATTATCATGGAGAATTCAATGACAAAGGGTTTGGGTTGTGGATTTTTTTTTGTTTTTAGCTTGTTTTAATAGATTTAAAATGTGAGTGGTTCTGGTGATTTTTGTAGTTTGTAAAGCACAGAGAGGATTTCTGCTGTCTTGCTGAAAAGTTAGCTAAGGGTCAGTCTGAGGAACAACATTTTCCTTGAGATGCATTGTCTCCTGAAGGGTTTGGTTTCTTCAGTTCTGTTATCTTCTGGGTTCAGGCAAGTGTTTGTGTTTGGTTATATTCTCCCCTCCACTTGCTATGTTTTCGGTGTCATGAACACCCTGGTTAAATCCCGAACTGGTATGTATCTGCTGGTCTAAATGAT
Organism: Eurypyga helias; assembly: GCF_000690775.1. Lineage (NCBI taxonomy): Eukaryota > Metazoa > Chordata > Aves > Eurypygiformes > Eurypygidae > Eurypyga > Eurypyga helias. Next base: position 167,396 of record NW_010241786.1, on the reverse strand, counting down.
TTCTGCCTGCTGAGTTGCTGCTTTGTGCGAATGAGGTTTCAGTCACGCATCTCGTCCAGGACAAACCAGATTCATGGGAGAGCTGCCCAGCTGTGCAGTAGCACTGTGACAAGACAAGCCCTCTGTAAGAGTATGTGAAGTGTGGCATAAGAGCTGGTGGGATTTACCAGGGCCAAGGGAAAGTGGGGAGGGGAGCTAGGGTCCCCACCTACTTATTTCTAACCTGCGTAAGCATTTGTCACAGTTTGCTCTTGCACTGTATTCTCACCCCTTCTTGCCAGCTTCTTATAACTGACTTCTGTGAGGCAGAACTTGAGTATGGAAAGCTGTACACAGAAACCCACATCTCCAGGCTCTCAGATCTCCCTCAGCCCCTTTCTCTCTCTGATACCCATGAGCTGAGACACATCTAAATGGGAGAACCTGACTGATTCCTGGGTAGTCTCTGTTTTATGAAAAACAGTGCAATGCAGAGGGTTTTGGTGTAGGCTACAGTCTACAGGAGTAGTTTGGGCAGTGAGAGGAGAACAAAGCCAACAACCCTGTTTGATTACAGTGTAAATTAAGATGAACTGGAGCACAGAATGGCAGCATACTGGGGAAACAGGATCTGGATTGCAGTCAGTGCTTGGAAACTGTAGAAGTTTTCTGTTTCTTTTTACCTTTCATAGGGAAATTTGTAAATCATCTCTCTTCCTCTTTCCTTTTTAGTCTGGAATAATTAAAATAAAAATTGTAATCTCATAAGTGGTTTAGGTAAACATGTAGGTTAGTGAAAGATTTGGTATAAGGAAAAAAAATGTTCTTTCTCTGCCCCCTAAAATTCTCAATATGGGTCATACAATGACAATTGTTGCTTCATGAGTTTCGGGAAAGATCTGGGTTTCAGTATATACAGAACTTTTAAAAACTGCATCTTCTATTTTAGAATCTTTTATATATTCAGGATGGACAAGAAGCTGGCATGTTATAACGACAAATCAGTTCAAATGTGGTGTTGGTTTTTTTGTCTTTTGTTTGTTTTATGTTTGTTTGGGGTTTTTTGTTTTTGTTATTTATGGGTCCTGAGGTTTTCCCCCTGCCAATGTGAAGTTGTGGTTTTGATAATGGCTTTTTAAGTCGGGTCACCCATGTCCCTGACCTAATCTCTTCCTATTACACACCTCCTTGGAAATCCAGCTGTAGCTGATTGAAAAGTTTCTTACAGAGAAAATCACAGCTGGCCAAGGGAATAGGAAGATGTTACTTGATCAAAAACTGATCACCCTGCAGAACTCATGGAATGTTTCTGGGTGGATGGAGTCTTTTCTCCGAGAACTTTACGTTATTTATTAATTAAGCCATGTTTTTGCTATGATTTTGCTTTCTTTTGTGAAGGTGCAAGCTTCCAAATTGTAGAGTTCCTTAGTGTGATGATGGTAATTTGCTGATGTATACTGTCAGTACTCCTTTTTGCCTTGGTCTTCCCTTTTCAGACACTTAAGCATGCACAAAGA